>NC_142812.1:36226425-36429221 GCF_049724085.1 Artemia sp. Qi Xiang Cuo
CATAGAAAATAATCACAATCATAGTATAACTTTTCCTATCTTCTATGGAAATTTTCTTATCTTCATGGAAAATAATCTATGGAAGCTTTTTATTTTCTCTGGAGAACTTAGAATTCAATTGTGTTCTTTAGTAAAATTCAGAAGAGAACTTGAACTTTTCTATCTTCTATGAAAAATTTGGAACAGTATTTAAAATTTTTTCATCTCTTTAAGAAAAATCTGAACTGAAGTGGAAACTTTTTATATTATTTTGTGAAAAGAGAAATGATCAATAAATTCTTTAATTTCCATAGATAAAATTAAGAATCGAATTTGAACTATTTTTATTAGTGGAATATATTTGGAACAGAAATTTAAATTTTTTCCTATCTTTGAGAAAAGTTGGAATTGAATTTAAGAAAATTTTCAATTAAAGTAAAACTTTTTATATTCATAGAAAATAATCACAATCATAGTATAACTTTTCATATCTTCTACGGAAATTTTTGAGCTTGAACTTTAAATTTTTTATGTCTTGGTGAACATAAAAATGAAGTGGCAGCTTTTTATTTTCTATGGAGAAACTAGAATTGAATTATATTATTTGGTAAAATTAAGAATTGAAATTGAATATTCAAGATCAAATTATAAATTTTCAGATCTTCAATGACAAATTTTGAACTGAACTTTAAATTTTTTCATCTATGTGAAGAGTCGGAACTAAATTTAAGAAAATTTATAATTAAAGTGAAACTTTTCATCTTCACGGAAAATAATCACAATCATAGTATAACTTTTCCTATCTTCTACGGAAAAATTTAGAACTGAACTTTAAATTTTTTATGTCTCGGTCAACTTAAAACTGAAGTGGAAGCTTTTATTTTCTCTGGAGAAATTAGAATTGAATTATGTTCTTTGGTAAAATTCAGATGAGAACTTGAACTTTTCTATCTTGTAAGAAAAATTTGGAACAGTATTTTAAATTTTTTCATCTATTTGAGAAAAATCTGAATTGAAGTGTAAAATTTTATATTATTGTCGAAAAATATAATTGATCAATAGATTATTTCATTTTCATTGAGAAAATTCAGAATCGAAGTTGAACTTTTCTTCTTCCGAGCCAATATTTGGAACAGAACTTTAAATTTTTTCATCTCTTTGAGAAATGTCGGAATTGAATTTAAGAAAATTTAGAATTAATGTGAAACTTTTTATCTTCATGGAAAATAATCTGTGGAAGCTTTTTATTTTCTCTTGAGAAATTAGAATTGAATTGTGTTCTTTGGTAAAATTCAGAAGAGAACTTGAACTTTCTATCTTCTATGAAAAATTTGGAACAGTATTTTTAATTTTTTCATCTCTTTGAGAAAAATCTGAACTGAAGTGGAAACTTTTTATATTATTTTGGGAAAATAGAATCGATCAATAACTTATTTCATTTTCATTGAGAAAATTCAGAATCGAAGTTGAACTTTTCTTCTTCCGGAAAAACATTTGGAACAGAACTATAAATTTTTTCATCTCTTCGAGAAAGGTCGGAATTGCCTTAAAGAAAATTTAGAATTAAAGTGAAACTTTTTATATTCATGGAAAATAATCAGAATCATAGTATAACTTTTCCTATATAATCCGGAGAAAAATTGAAGTTTACATTTTGAGGTTCATTTCGTGGTATACTTTAAACTGGCTTGAAAGATTTTTATTTTCTCTGGAGATAATGTTCTCTTATTATGTTCTTTAGTTGAATACGGAAGTGAACCTGAACTTTCCATCATCACTTACGAGTTAGGAGCTCAAATTAAATATCTGTCACATGTTTGAGAAAAATATTATTTTTATTTAAAAATTTTATATTATTTTATGAAAATAGAATTGATATGGGTACAGACACAAAAACTCACACACACACACAAAAACTTACACACACACACAAACTAACACATACAAAAAAACAGACACACACACAAAAACTGAAACACACACAGAAAAATACACACACACAAACAATTACACACACACACACAAACATACACACACAAAAAAACTTACACACACACACACAAACTTACACACACACAAAAACATACACACACACAAAAACATACACACACACAAAAACTTACGAAAATACACAAAAAACTTACACACACAAAAACTTACACACAAAAAAAACTTACACACACACAAAAACTAAAACACACAAAACAACTTACACACACACATAAACTTACACACACACACACAAAAACTTACACAAACACACAAACTAACACACACAAAAAAAAAAACACACACACAAAAACAAACACACACACAAAAAAATACAAAAACAAACAAACATACACACACACAAAAAACTAACACACACACAAAATAACACACACACAAAAACTTACACACACACACACAAAACTTAGACACACACAACAAAACTATACACACACACACAAAAGTACACACATAAAAACTTACACACACAAAAACTTACACACACACAAAACTTGAACACACACATAAAAACTTACACACACACACAAAAACTTACACAAACACAAAAACTTACACACACACATAAACTTACACAAACACACACAATGACATACACACACACACACACACATAAACAAACAAACAAACATACAAATTTAAACACACACAAAAAATTACACACACACACAAAAACTTACACACACACACAAAAAAATACAAACACACACAAAAAATAACCCACACAAAAACAAAAAAACACACAAACAAACATAAACTCACACAAAAACTAACACACACATAAAAACTTACAAAGACACAAAAAAATACAAACACAAAAAAAATTAGACACACAAACACAAAAAATAATACACACAAAAAAGAAAACACACAAACACAAACACGAATACACACACACAACAAAATACACACACACAAAAAAAAACTTACACACACACAAAAAAATAAACGCAAAAAAACAAAAAAACACACAGAAAAAAAAATACATACACACAAAAACAAAAATACACACACAAAACTTACACACACAAAAAAATTAAAAAAAAAAAAAAAACTTACACACACACAAAAACTTAACCACGCACAAAAAAACTTACACAAACACAAAAAAAACAAAAAAAACAACTTTCTATCGGAATGAGTTGGGTATCATGAGAGGAGATGGCTATCCATTTCAAATCGTTTTTTTTTTTCCAGAGCAGATAAAGAGTATTAATATGAAATTTTATTTGGAGGGATTGTTTTAACATTATAAAATTTCCGCCTTCTATGTCATGCGTTTTAGATTGTAAATACCTTATACTAATATAAGATATGCTATGGGACCGAGAAGCGCCGCAGGAAGTGCTGCGGGCCGGGGAAGCGTCGCGGGAATCGCTGCGGGCCCGAGAAGCGCCGCGGGACGCGATGCGGGTCCGAGAAGCGCCGCGGGTGGTGGAGTGCTAAGCTCGTCAGGATTTCGCGTGGTGTATGCTTCAGGTGATGCAGATTCCACTTTCTAGTGGAAAATATCCTCTCAGACCTATATAGTATTGATTTCAGTGCCCTAAGAGTAAAGTGCTTAAAAAATGTTTGTGAATTTGTTTATTAATAAAATGCATATATATACAACAATGTCTTTAAATCTTCACTTTAGATTTCTTCATCGATGTATAGGCAACTGTCGTGAACCACTAATGCTGGTAAATCATTTGGATTCACTGTATATTGATCTTGATTGACTGCAAAGTCAGGGTCACATTTTCTACAGTACAATGTAACTTCACTCTTGTCATATCTCTTTGTATAGTCAATTATACTATTTGCATTCATATTATGAAATTCACGAGTTTCATTCTGTCTATTTGAAGCAATATCACATACAATGTTTTCAAATGGTGAATCACATTCGGTAACTGCCAAATAAAAATCACTTGGTTTATAGTCATAGTATGCAGTGTCATCATAACGATGACGTAGAAACCAGATTGTCTTGTTACCCCAACAGTTGAATCGTAGACCAGATTCCTCTTCCCAGAATAATTTAAATCCACGACGATACCAATCTCGTAGAAATAAACTAAAATCACGTTTGGGATTCTTTCCAATCATAGCGGGGTAAGTATTCTCCCACTGATCACATTTATCATAGTGACATTGGAGCACAGGTGCCCTCTAGGGTGAGAGTCACACACCTCTTCAAGACATGAATTACATCCTTTAATTTGTACTGCATAGCCTCTATGTAATTTACAAGGATTACATAATTTACACTTTTCACTATAGTCATCAACAATTGTACAAGTTTCACACTGAGTCCAACTGCCAAGAGTATACATGCACAATGGACATGTATAGAACATTTTTTGGTTTCCAATGTCACTTGACTCACTCACAGCTAAAATGAAACTGAGCGTCCTCGCTCGATAAATTCAGTGCGGGGAAATGGGGAAGAGGAGTAGCTCTGTAACGTTACCTCTTTCGAATGACGGGGGATCCATCTACATTGAATCCATTGGCAATGTTTTCAAAAGTATATCCACAATATGATTCTGCTTTGTTCCAATTAATATATCAATAAATTGACTATAAGCACTTGAGTCAAATTTTAAAAGTTTCATACAATAGTCCAATGGGGGAGAATCACTCCTCATTATATTGTCAAGTGTTCCCTGGCAAGAGAATATCCTGCGTTGAAGAGATAACTGGAGAAAATCGTCATCCAAAATCAAATGTTTTTCCATAAACACTAGATTTGATCTAATTCTCTCTTTCTCAAATTTATTAATTTTTCAATCCTTTCACTCTGACTTCTGACTCTAGACTAGCCCTGATTTGTCAGCCCCATTGTCTAACCTAACCAGACAAGAAGGAGAACATTTTCGATTTCGAAACAATTTTATTGAATAATTACAACAAAATTAATAATATAGAGCATGTACAATTAGTGATACTGTTTATTGTCTTCAATATGTTTCACCAATGAACTTAAAGCACATTGAAGTCTATTCACATGGGCTATATCAACTTTAGCGGCAAAACATAATTGATCCTCCATTTTAAATTTGCTCAAGGATATCACATATCTTGCATACACTGCATCCCATTCCCGATAAAGACGTGATCCTTTCGTGATTTCTACCGCAATGTTTCGTGCTCTTGTATTATTATCGTCAACTCCACTATCAGCTTCTAATATTGTAAACATTCCACTCATCGACATCAACACAAATATATATCCAAATGAGTAAAGTCAAACTGTTCTTCTTCTCACTCCTTTGAATTCTATTCACAGACTAATAAAATTATAGCAAAAAACCCTTTTTTTATATTCTCACCGCCGCTACTATGTAACCAAGCCCTCTGATTAGCTGAGAAGGGGAGATGTAGCCGACTCACTGATTGTCTGAGAAGGAAACATGTGATCTAACCTTTTCCTGGAAACTCGTAAAATTCGTGTCGACCATGTACAGTCTCACTGTCCAAAATCATAAAACATACATAAATTGATGTTGACATCCATAAATATGAGAAAGTTCATGTTTTTACATTATCACTGACAAAAAACAAAAACAGACAAGAATTGCTGTTAACATCCAACAAAGTGAGAAAGTTCCTGTTTTTTCATTCTCACTGACAACGAACCATAAAACAGACATAAATTGCTGTTGACATCCATAAATGTGAGAAAGTTCCTGTTTTTTCATTCTCACTGGCAAAAACCATAAAACTGACATGAATTGCTGTTGACACTCATGTAAAACATCAAATAAATTGACCAACACACATAACCGTCCAAGAAAACATCCATAAAAGTGAAAAAATTCATGTTTTTTCTTGTGAGAAAATTCATGTTTTTTCATTCTCACTGACAAAAATTATAAAAAAGGAACATAAATAGCTGCTAACATCCATAAATGTGAGAAAGTTTCTGTTTTTTCATTCTCACTGACAAAAACCATAAAACAGACATGAATTGCTGTTGACATCCATGACAAACATACAAATATATTGACCATCGACCTTGGAAAAAGAGGTCATTGACCCCATTAACCATGTGTTCTCCCTAGGGACTCTATACCCATATATGGTGCCCCGTTCGGACCTCCTGAGGCCTTTCTACTGCCTTGTTTCCCTTCATTTAAGTTCAATCTTTAGTAGTTCCTAGGTAGTTTCGAATGCTCTGCAAAGGATAGTCTTCTCAGTTTTCTGCTTAACGACCTACCTTGTGTTTTAAAACCAAACAATCATATCGCTTAAAATTCTAACCTCCTCTTTAACCCTCCTTGAAAATTTCCTTCTGATGGTCTTTGTGACAACCATCTTCCTATGCTTTAAATCGCAAGGATTCTTGGTACTTGTCTAGAATCCGATAGACACGCGAGAAAGACCGCATCGAAAACTCAAAGATGTTTAATGAAAAACAGGTTTTCGGTGGTTTTTGAGGTATTGCTCACTCCGTCACAAAGATTTAAACTGTAGTCTTTTTAGGGTTGAAGGGGCAAAAAAAGGTACCTAGGTTAGGTTAGATTAGGTATTTAATATACGCTATGCTTTACCCCACCCCATAATGAGCAAATATATAGCCCAAATTTGTTTCTGAACTATTATATTTTCATCCTATTTTGTTTTATTTCATTAGCATTGACGAAACTTCACTTCTCGCGGGTTTATCGGATTCTAGACAAGTACCGGACTTTTTTTATTTTATGATAACTCTAGTAATTTGTTCGTAGGCTAGTATATTTGAGGAAATAATCTCCTCTAATAAACTTTTGCCCCCTTCCCAAATCAAAACTTGAGGCCCACTTGATCCCCAACCCCTGAAAGTTTCAGCTCGATCTCCCAAGCCGTTCTTAAGTTGTTGCGGATATCCCATTTCGAAGGAGTGGGTCCTTTATCCCATTTTCAATGAATGGTTGTAGAACAAGACGTTCTATAACGAAAGGTTGTAATATGTTAGGCCTGGAGCTGGAGATAAAGACACGAAGCAGCTCGGCTGTGGGGGGGCATAAGGGGTCTTTGAGTGTTATTTTACTACAAGATCAATAAGTTAGGGAAGGACAAGCATTGAAGCACTGTCTTGATTACTGACGTGTGCAGCCAGCAAAATCAATTTAATGCTTTCATCCCCCCCCCTCTCAGTTTTAATTTAATAACGGACTTGAAGTCAATAGTTCTTACTTGAAAAGATGAAACGTGCACATTTCCCGTCGACAGCCCAGAGACTTCCATCGTATTTCAAGCGTAATGTCTTCCTGTTTTTCCACTAAATTGTATTTTCTTGAAGTTGTGAAAATTGATTTCTCTGAGAAAGTGCAACCTTTCTCACGGCTAATCCAACCTGGATATTGTCCTCCATGTCTTTGCTGGTGCAAAATACGTTAGCCCATTCTGATTAGTTTCAGACATGATTTTTTCTAGGTGACGCATTAGGTGGGAAAACGGTTTCATGAATCATGATAAACAATAATCTAGTGTCTTCCAGTGTACCGGGCAAGTCTGTCTTGTAATGAAAGTAAAGAATGAAGTTAAGTTATGAATGAACTGATGTTAAGTCTTATATATTGTATGGGTCGGTCGCCCCCTGTTCCTACCCTGTATGATAATTCCTGCTCGATTACGTCTCGCGTGAAAAATTTGTATTTTTTATTTTTACTTAATTTCATTTTTAATTTAACATTCAGGCTTGTGTTAAATCTAATCTGGGAGGGAGGCTGTCATTTAGGTTTTTCTTGAAAGTTGGAGGTTTCGGTCACTAGAATGAACCATTTTCTTTTTCTAATATGCACTAAGAGTTTGAGGGTCTGAAATTCAAAGTTGAAGCATAGAAAGATGTCAATTTGACAGAAGTAATATCAATGGGTTAAGTTCGCCTTATTGAAAAATCTATGCCCACAAGTAATTATTTAAGACATATGTAACAGAGGGGTTGTTCACTTTTTGCCACTTTTGTGCACCCATTGACTTAAGCTTCACACTCTCCGACTGCTGGTTTGTATTATTTTCGATAGTCGTCACCCCCTTGGATGCATGTCTGACCAAGATCTATGCAATCTATTTACAATTCTGATATTTTGTTTCTATTAGATACACAACCTGCTTAAGTTAAGGTTGTAGTTTTGTCTATATTACTTTTAGCTAAACTTTCACAATTACTATTAAGCTCAAATATTGTTATTTCAGGTACTGTTTTTTGAAACTTCGCAAAAATTTTAGAAACAAAAACCCCACTGGGGGAAAATGTTAGCGCCTTTAGGACTGTCCAATGTATCTAGGGGTCTAGGAATCAGCCATCTTCCTAGAAAATCTTTAGAAAACAATAAGGCCCACAAATAATTTGCATATACAGTTTTTAAGGACTACTCTGAATCTTTGGATTTTATTTTAATAAAAGCTCTTGATAAAGACCGGGATTTTTTTCTGTACACTACAGCTTGGGGAAACGTTATGCCAGTTGTCTCCTTTCTACTTTGTCAGTAATTGATCAAATTGTTACAGTTTTGTAACAGTATATGAGCAGCTGAATGACTGCCCTTGAAAGTACATTTCGATAGGCTATATTGTTTTAGCCGTTAGTGCTTGTAAGCAGGGGCGTCCCGAAGGGGGGTGGGGAGGGGCGTGCCCCCCCCACAAAACTTTTTTGGCATTCGGTAAAATTCGCCGAAGGCAAAAATTTCGGCAGAATTTTTGCAAAATCGGCCGAAATTTAGCGAAATTCTTGATTTCTGCAGAAAATGTGGCATAAATCAGGTAGGCCTAGTGATTCGGTAAAATTTACGAAGATCGCCCCCCGAATAAAATGAGCCTTGGGACGCCCCTGCTTGTAAGTGCTATTTAACTACATTTTGTAAGTATTTTAATGCTCAAATTCTTTCAAAAATGCAATAAATACCACTTACAGGTGGTATACGTCTTTGAAGACACGCTGGGGTTTCAGATTTTTTTTTTCCGGTTTGTTGTTAAAAAGTATTTTGACATGTAAATACTTAAACATTTTTTTGAACTTCCGTAATACTTGCTTGTGGAAATATTTTTAAATAATATTTTGTAGCATTTGTGTTTAAAAAAAACTTTGTTTGATTTTTTTTTTCACAGCATTATAGGCCTGAATGAATTGTGCAAAGAAATCATGCATAAAATCTCTGGCGTTACTTTTAATTGATATTGTTGATGAACTCCAAGGTTTAGACCTACCATTAGTAGAAAGGAAAACTATTCTTCTGTTGAAAAGTGTTTGGGTATGCAAATACTGAATTGTTTTTTTTTTTTAACTATACTCACGTAGGCTATTTGTTTGTGGAAGTTTCTGTAAGCAATATTCCCTAGTATTTCTGTTTAAATATTGTTTTTGCTATTTTTACAGTATTGTATATGAACAAAATGTGCAAACAAATTATAAGGAAATTTTTGTCTGTGTCCTAATTGGCATAGGCTACATTTAGTCCATATTTAAAAGTTTCTTAAATGAACATCACACGATTGTGAAGGCCTATACTTCCTTGTAAATTTGATTTGTTTAGTTAGTGATGGAAAGGCAGTTTAGTTTCTGCGGCTATATAGGGAGATGGAGGGGAAGGAGTAGGGAGGCAGTATCTAGCATGGGGCTTGTCGAGGCACTCTGAGATTGGGATTTAGAAATGTAATGAAAAATGTATTTAATTTAATTATTTGCTATTTAGAACACATCTATATGAGATTTTGTGCGGCAGAAGTAGTTAATACACCATACTTTTTGAAATATTTCACCCTTATAGAAGGTCTTTTCATCCTTTGACTTATTTATGCAACTCCATGCAAGTCAACTTGTAGTTAAACTGGCACTCTAAGTTTGTTTCCACAGTCCCTGTATGCGGTCGATTTCTTTCATCCTTCCATTAGGCCAGCCTCGACAAAAATAATCTCCCCTATGGTGTTACTGCAGCAATTATACCAAGCTCATAACCAGGATTGTCAACTTTTTGGGCCATGAATATGTCCCCTGACCCTTCAAAAATGTGTCATTTTTAGCTAAATTGTGCATATCTTGAAATCAAAAGAAACTAAAGGTTATTTTTTTTTCTTTACCAGTTGTATTATTGACCAAAATAAACTTTGTAAACCACTTTCAAAGCGGCCAGTTAACATCAAATATAATGACAACAACAAAAAAAACCGTATTAGACATTCATACAGAATGGTTTTGTGTCAGAGTACGAAACTCATAAACATGTAAATCCCTTACTTTGGAAAAAACACTTTAACTACGACATCTTTGGTAAAGCCTGGATCCTCAAAAGAAAAAATTACGAGAATTAAGTACTAGTTTGATGAAAAGTGACGTTTCTTTGTTTTTACCCCAATATATATCCAGTTGGGAAATGTTTCGTTTTATGCCAAAAATTTACAAAATTTGTCTCTTTTTTGTCGTTTTATGTCATTGTGTTATAGTACCACAGTTCATATAATTATCCAATAAGAGATTAGAAATAAGATAATTATATAAACTGTGTACGGTACATAGGAATGTGTCCAGTTGGCAACCCTGCTCATAACTGTATTTATCAAAATCGATATACAATTGAGTCTTCTCGGGACGCTTTTACAAGAAGGTCAATAACGGTAACGATCCCAAAATATTGGGATTGATGGTAGCCTTAAGTAGAAGGGAACTTCTTTGTGATGAAAGAAGCTTGCATTTAGGATGGAGAGGGTGGGGGGGGGCACAATATCTCCGATGCTTATTAGTGTTTGCTTATGTCCCTTTTTTCAAATATACTCTGCTTCTGTTAAAAGTGCAGCTTTTTATTTTTTATATTAAATGGAACTTAAGTATGAAATTCTTTGGTCACGTCTTTTTTCTGCATTTTTGGCAACATTTTCTTTGGCCATGGGTCAAGTTCTTGAGTTGCCGAAACGAGAATGCATCACTATATCTGCTCATAAATATTGATGTTTTATTGTTGTCATAGCAATTACATTTGTCAAGTTGAAAGAAAAAGTAAAATAGTTGCTATCATTTGCAGAGGAATTTTGGATGCCGTAATTCACAAAATATTATGTGCCATTTCTGGAAAGAGAAAGCAGTACCTTAAGATCATTTTGCCATCTTCAGTATCGGATTACCGTTACGAAGAGTGGATTCTCCAGGGCAGGTATGTACGCAGGGGGCCTCCGGACCCGCCCCCCGAATTTCACGATTTTTTTCCCCCATAATTTTTTTATTTTTCTCACAGAATAATGGGTTTGAAGGATTTGGCCCCCTCGAAACAAATTCCTGTGTACGTGCCTGCTCCAAGGGCACTAGCTATCATCGAGAGTTGTCGTGAATTTATGGTGTTGACTGAAAAGGCAGTGAGATTTCACGTCCCTTTTGTCGACAAGCTTGTTAATCAAAGAGGGTGACACCGCAGGGAACTCCCAATGCAGCCAAATTGCTCAAACGATAATTTTTTTTTAATTGATTTTTAGCGTTTTCCGAGTGGGTATCCTGGAAAATTTTTAGAAACTCTCCTTTTCTGAAGTTTAAAAAGAAAATTCAGCTCTGTTTAATTAAAATTCACAATTTCTGATTATGTAAGTTTCATTAAATTGAATATTTTTCTCTCCAGCACAAAACGTAAGGTGTTAAGTGGTTTTTCTAAGATTTTCGGGAAATTAGGTGTCGGCTTTTAATTTTCTGTCATTATTTAGATTCCTTATCTAAGCTCTACAAGTTATTATAAGACCCCCCCCCCCTACCAATCGGTTCCAAATAATTTGGCCATGTAAACTAATAAAAATTTGGTACTTTTCTATTATATAAAACACTCTCGAGAAGTGAAGTTTGGTTAATGCTAGTGTAATAAAACAAAATTATGATGAAAATATAATAGTTTAGAAACAAATTCGGGCTATGTATTTGCACATTAGGGAGGTGGGGTAAAGAATAGCATATATTAAATATATAACCTAAACAAACCAATTCTAACCTAACCAAACCTATTTAACCTAATGAAAAAAATTATGATGAAAATATAATGCTTTATTACAAGGCTGTGTCCAGAGGGGGGATAGGGGGGTTTGAACCCCTCCCCCCGAATTGTTCGTCTGACTCGTAAAATCTTAACAATAACGGATATAAAAAAAATTTTGTATGCGCTTGTTGTTTTTTTTTTTGTGTACCCCCCCCCCCTGAATTTTTTTTTAGTAAAACCCCCTCCGAAAAAAAATCCTGGGTACGGCCTTGCTTTATTAGCAAATTGTGAAAACTACAACTTGGGAATATGCTCCCAGAACGCAGAAATGTCCTCAAGAATCGCGTTAAAATGAACTCGGCCTTGTGTCTTTACTGCCACCCACCACATGTACTTTACTAAGTATAATTTAAATGACGGCGGGATGTACCTCGGTGCCGTTTTTTTTTCTACTTGCGGAACCCCACATTCTTTCTACTTTTTGGGTGGAGGCGCCGGTTTCTGGGTCGACAAAATTATGTTTGTGGTTCACTTTTAAATGAGTGAAACCTGCTTGTTCCAGCTCAGTTGTGTTGTAGCCCTTTCAACAATCTGAGATGATTCTTGAACATCCATGATGAGACACTATATTCTATCAGTAGTCAAAGCAAACTAACCGGTATCCTCAAGAATTGCGTTAATAATGAACTGTTTTTGTCTTTGAGACGGTTAGCCGACGCCGTAGCTCCCAATTTAATAATTCACACATGACCTTCACAATTTTGTTAATAAAGTATTCTATTTTCATCACATTTTATTGTCACCAAACTTCAGTTCTCGAGTGTGTTTTATATAATAGGCAAGTAGGATACCAAAGTTTTTGTGGACGAGATAGGGTGATCCTCCAAGGTAGCATATCCTCTTAAATCAGGATTTGTTTCCCACCAATTTTGACTCTGCATGCTGGATCATTTAATTCCTTCCGTTCACTTGTAGTTTTTGTTATGTCTGAGATGTTTCTGTTTTTTAAAACAAAGGTTAGGTTTTTACTCCTTGAAAAAAAAAAAAAAAAACAGTTGAAAGCTAGGGCTTTTAACATTTTGGTGACCTGGAAAAAGTTGTTTCCGCAAAAAAAAAAAAAAAAACTTGCCACATTTCTTTATTTCTTAGCTCTTCTATAAAATTAATTATTTATTCCATAGTGCCTTTTCAGTAATTGACGCTAAAGTTGTTTGTTTTAATTAAAATTGTGTCTTTTTTTTATACATTCCACGATACAATAGCTATTAAGTAGCACGTAGTCATTTTAGAAAGTTATAATTTTTTCCTGGAAAAGTTTTTGGAAATTTTAGGGTTTCCCACGATCTTCGAACATGTAAGGAGCCTGAAGATTTCAAGAATGATAACGTCAAAGAAGCGGTTTAATAGGATTGGCTCTATTTTCACCATACTTAAAAGACATGTGTATTGGGAAAGTGTGTATATTTGAACCCATGCCTCCTTTTCAATTCAATATTATAATTAATCAGTTAAAATTTGGAATAGATTTTCTGGAATATATTTTTGCAGATGTTTCTGAAAGTTCACAATCGGATAATCGCCAATGTTTACAATACACTGAATTATATTGGAATGTTTTGTTGCTAGGTTAACCTTTTATGTGTTAATGTTCACCATTTCCGAGGAGGATTTTTAGTCAACTCCCCTTTATTTATTAACGACTCCGATGCAGTTTTTTCCTTGTTAATTAAGAGTTTTTGCCAAGGCTAAAAGGATACCAAAGAGGTCGATAAATGGTGTCAGTTTTTCTTTGATCGATCTAGAGACGCTGCAAATATTTTGTCCCTATTTTAAACGCTTTGCTAGTATCTTCTTTGCTTCAAATTAAGCAAACAAACTGAATGGAGTATTTTTTGACCAATTGGTCAATAGCCGGCCGTGGTGTTTGTTTTGGCAATATTTTACTTGCGATAAGAAAATTGGTCATTATTTTTTGACCAATTGGTCAATAGCCGGCCGTGGTGTTTGTTTTGGCAATACTTTACTTGCGATAAGAAAATTGGTCATTATTTTTTGACCAATGGTTCAATAGCCATCCGTGGTGTTTGTTTTGGCAACACTTTACTTGCAATAGGAAATTGGTCAGTATTTTTTTACCAATTGGTCAATAGCCGGCCGTGGTGTTTGTTTTGGCAATACTTTACTTGCGATAAGAAAATTGGTCATTATTTTTTGACCAATTGGTCAATAGCCGGCCGTGGTGTTAGTTTTGGCAATACTTTACTTGCGATTAAAAATTGGTCATTATTTTTTGACTAATTGGTCAAAATCCGGCCGTGGTGTTTGTTTTGGCAATACTTTACTTGCAATAAGAAAATTGGTCATTATTTTTTGACCAATTGGTCAATAGCCGGCCGTGGTGTTAGTTTTGGCAATACTGTACTTGCAATAAGAAATTGGTTAGTATTTTTTGACCAATTGGTCAGTATTTTTTGAGCAATTGGTCAATAACCGGCCGTGGTGTTTGTTTTGGCAATACTTTAGTTGCGATAAGAAAATTGGTCATTGTTTTTTTTTACCAATTGGTCAATAGCCGGCCGTTAGTAGTAAGGCCCCAATGCATTGAAAATCCACATTAAAATCCACATTGAATTACACGTTGATATGTGTGTGTATTTTCAAGTAATTGGGTTACCAGGGCCATTTGCCTATTACAATGAACTCTACATGGGTTGGCAGACAGGTTTCTATTGTGACACCCATTTTTTGGAGGTCAAACTCATGGATACATTTTTATTTTTTTTTTTTATTTTTTTTAAACTGGTATTTTTTCAATGAAGCCCATAGCACTTTGCAGAAACCCGTGAATGTAGGACTGAAAGTCCATTCGTAGTATATCTGAAGCCAATTACTAATCAAGTTAGTGTGACCGCCATTTTTTGATCTGGTTAAGTGGGTATAATCTGGTTTGGTTCGTTATCGCGAGAGGCTTACTCAATTTACATCTTAGTGTTAACTGGGGCGATCTAATTGCGTAGGTACTAAAGGAACATTTGAAGGTGGAGAAAAAAAGGGGGTAATTAGTGATTGGATAATTTTACCAAGAAATAACTAAAAAGTGTTTTGGAGGAGATGGGATGAATGTGTATTGTATAATACACAAGTAATGATTTGCACAGTGTTGTCAATTTTAAATAGTTTAGAAATAAAAAAAAATTAACAAGAAATGGCTGAAAAGAGTTTTGAGGGAGTTGAGTTGCACGAGGCTTCACTTGCACGAGGGTTCATTTACATGCGGAGTCAGTTACACGGGGATTAGTGACATGGGGTCGAGGAGCACGGAGGGTCAGGTGTCCGGGGTGTCGGATAGCCAGGGGGACAGTTCCCGGGGGGGTTCAGGGGCCCGGGGCGTATCTGCTATAAAAAACACTTCATTCTAAACAAATACGAACATTTTGAAAAGCAGACAAAAAATTGGACACTATAATCAGAATTATTTGATTAACATTTAAAAAGGGGTAATGAGATATGTGATCTGCATAATACACTAGTAATGTTTGATAAGTATTGTCAATTTAAAATAGGATCTAACGTTCCCTTCGTTCCCCCATTTCTGAGGGCAGGGAGGGGTCAATTTTGGAGGGAAAACATCTGCATCAAGGGGAAGGCTCAGAGACCCTTCGTTCCCACATTTCCGAGGGCAGGGGAGGGGGGGAAGGTGATAGTATTTCAATACAATAATTCATGGCATAATAGAATTTATGCTCCTATTGGAAGCTCGTAAAGCCCTTCCCCCTCCCCGCGCTAGGATTATTGCCTGGCTGTCCCTCTAAATAAAGAGAATTAATGTGATAGTATTCCTATACAATAATTCAAGAATAATAGAATTTATGCTCCTAGCTGTAGCATGTAAAAACCTTCCCCCGCGCCCGCACTAGGATTATTGCCTAGCAGTGACAATGGATATTACCTCTACATACAGAGAATTTTTGGGATAGCCTTCTGTTACAGGTAGTCAAGTTTAATAGAATTTATGCTCCTAGTGGAAGATCGTAAAACCCTTCCCACTCCCAACGCTAGGACTATTACCTCGCCGTGACAATGGATATTACCTCTAACTACAGAGAATTATGGTGATAGTAGTCCGATACAATAAGTCAAGTGTACTAGAATTTATGATCCTAGTGGAATCTCGTAAAACCCTTCCCCCTCCCCGCGCGAGGATTATTTCCTGGCTGTGTCAATGGATATTACCTCTAAATACAGAGAATTAAGGTGATAGTATTCCGATACAATAAGTCAAGTATACTAGAATTGATGCTCCTACTGGAAACTCGTAAAACCCTTCCCCCTCCCCACGCTAGGATTATTGCCTAGCTGTGACAATGGATATTACCTCTAAATACAGAGAATTAAGGTGATAGTATTCCGATACAATAAGTCAAGTATAATAGAATTTATGCTCCTAGTGGAACCTCGTAAAACCCTTCCCGCTCTCCCGCACTAGGATTATTGCCTAGCTTTGACAATGGATATTACCTCTAAATACAGAGATTTAAGGTGATAGTATTCCGATACAATAAGTCAAGTATAATAGAATTGATGCTCCTTGTGGAAACTCGTAAAACCCTTCCCCCTCCCCGCTCTATGATTATTGACTGGCTGTGACAATTGATATTATCTATAAATACAGAGAATTAAGGTGATAGTATTCCGATACAATAAGTCAAGTATAATAGAATTTATGCTCCTACTGGAAACTCGTAAAACCCTTCCCCCTCCCCGCGCTAGGATTATTGCCTTGCTGTGACAATGGATATTATATCTAAATACAGAGAATTAAGGTGATAGTATTCCGATACAATAAGTCAAGTATAATAGAATTTATGCTCCTAGTGGAACCTCGTAAAACCCTTCCCCCTCTCCCGCTCTAGGATTATTGCCTAGCTGTGACAATGGATTTTACCTCTACATACAGATAATTGTGGTGATAGTATTCCTACAATATTCGTGAATTTTACTCGAATTTATGCTCCTAGTGGAAGCTCATAAATCCCTTCCCCCTCCCCGAGCGAGGATTATTGCCTAGCTCTGACAATGGATATTACCTCTAAATACAAAGAATTAAGGTGATAGTATTCCGATACAATAAGTCAAGTATAATAGAATTGATGCTCCTAGTGGAAGCTCGTAAAACCCTTCCCCATCCCCGCGCTAGGATGATTGCCTAGATATGACAATCGATATTACCTCTAAATTCAGAGAATTAAGGTGTTAGTATTCCGATAAAATAAGTCAAGTATAATAGAATTAATTCTCCTAGTGGAGACTCGTAAAACCCCTCCCACTCCCCCCAGTAGGATTATTCCCCAGCTGTGACAATGGATATTATCTCTAAATACAGAGAATTAAGGTGTTAGTATTCCGTTACAATAAGTCAAGTATACTAGAATTAATGCTCCTTGTGGAAGCTCATAAAACCCTTCCCCCTCCCCGCGCTAGGATTATTGCCTAGCTGTGACAATGGATATTACCGCTAAATACATAGAATTAAGGTGATAGTATTCCGATACAATAAGTCAAGTATAATAGAATTTATGCTCCTAGTGGAACCTCGTAAAACCCTTCCCACTCCCCGCGCTAGGATTATTGCTTAGCTGTGACAATGGATATTACCTCTAAATACATAGAATTAAGGTGATAGTATTCCGATACAATAAGTCAAGTATACTAGAATTTATGCTCCTAGTGGAATCTCGTAAAACCCTTCCCCCCCTCCCCGCGCGAGGAGTTTTAACAAGCTCAGAAAATGGATATTAACTCTAAAAACAGAGAAATAAGGTTGTATTATTCCGATACAATAAGTCAAGTATAATAGAATTAATGCTCCTAGTGGAAGCTCGTAAAACCCTTCCCACTCCCCGCGCTAGGATTATTGCCTAGCTGTGACAATGGATATTACCTCTAATTACATAGAATTAAGGTGATAGTATTCCGATACAATAAGTCAAGTATACTAGAATTTATGCTCCTAGTGGAAGCTCGTAACACCCTTCCCCCTGTAAAATCTGAGCTAATAAGGGTTTTTGACTTTAAACTCTAGTTTGTTGAAAGAAAATTATGGAAAATACAATTCTCTGGTTCAAATTTGAAACTTAAGTCCTTTTTTGTATTTAAAAATAAAAATATATCCTTAAAATCTGAACTAATAATTCAATATTTTTTTAATAAAAACAAACTTTTTTTTTTTTAAACTTCGAAATTTTTCAACTTTATTTCTTTTTTTATTTTTGCATCTATCTTAAAATGTCAAATTATGCTTATGGTTCTAACAATTGTGCTCTATGATTGGTCAGAAACACGAAATGGCTTTCCCACTGGTATTCTATGACCGCTTATCGTCACTACCTAGTCTAATGCATGTATTAAATCAGTATTTTTTACACAGTGGAACGATAAACGCATAAGTCATATCTTTTAAAAAAGAAAGTGAAGATGGAACATTTTAATAGAGTATGTTCTCATAACAAGGTTATTGTAGCATTGAATGCCGACAAGGACAAGTATTTAAACTATGAAACAAGTACAAGTGGTAGCACTATTGGAAATGTATGCATGCATTGTCATGACAGTAAGGGATTAAATTTCTTTGGGATACCGAAAAAATTCAACTCTTATGATGGTGGTTATGCGAGATTGAGATCTCCAGAGATGATTTCACTCAAAGAGAGTGCTAACATAAAAATAATTGTTGATGATAGAGGACAACTCCTTGCTACTGCTGCAGGTAACACATTACCTACGGATACATCCAATCATCAGGTTTCGGGTATTATCATTCAACGGAAGACTAATAAAAGAAAGGCCTACTCTGCTACTAATATCGTAAACCATATCTTGTTTACTTGCCAAAACTGATACCTGTGTAAAAATAATGTGTTAATAGACTCTGAACTTGAAAGAAAAATAAAAATGATATTGTCAAAAAATATCACTACGGAATATAAAGATGAAACGATGAAGAATAAAGCACCAGCAAACATTACTGGCATTGATCAACCAGTCAATGAATCAAATAATAGCAAAGACGAAAAGCATATTGAGCCTGTTCATGAGACACCAGTAAAAATTGTGTA
This sequence comes from Artemia sp. Qi Xiang Cuo, assembly GCF_049724085.1. Lineage (NCBI taxonomy): Eukaryota > Metazoa > Arthropoda > Branchiopoda > Anostraca > Artemiidae > Artemia > Artemia sp. Qi Xiang Cuo. Next base: position 36,245,441 of record NC_142812.1, read on the forward strand.
TGATTCAAAATGGAATAATGATTATTCTACTGATTACGAACTAAGAGACGACAATAACTACAATATCAAGAGAGAACATGGTGAACTATCTTATGGAACAGATTCAAAATGTCCAAAGTTAATCATTGATATTAATAATGTATCATAATATATTTTTGTATTAATATTCAACATAGCATTATTTCATTAAAAATATTACATTGTTACGTGTTCATTATTTTTTAGAGTAAGCTAGCGTATCAAGCGTTTAGAATGTATATTAAAACATCGGAGATGTAGGAAAAGGAATTTGCATACATCTATTGTCAGACATCCTATTTCCTTAAAACCTGAGCTATTAAGGGTTTTTGATCGTAAACTCTAGTTTTTTTTGTAAGAAAATTATGGAAATACAATTCTCTGGTTCAAGTGCGGAATTTAAGTCTATTTTTGGATCGAAAAATAAAACTATTTCCGTAAAATCTGAGCTAATAAGGCTTTTTCGACCGTAAACTCTAGTTTCTTGTAAGTAAATTATGTAAAATACATTTTTGTACGTATTTTAAAATGAAAAAATATCATTCTTGAATTCACCTCTTGGATACACAATACAGAAATTAAAACAAAAATTTGTAATACGTCCCCCAAAACTCAAATTTTCCAAAATTGTTCTATAAAAGCTTTTAAAATATTTCTAAAGCACCAATGGATAGAGCCTTAAAACCTAAGACTATAATTAATAGGACCCGGTCTATTCCTTGACATGGATGTGTACACCGTCCGCCCACCCCCCCATCTAAAGTTTAGAAAATTATAATTGCGATGCTTTTAAAATATTTAGAAAACACTAATAGATAGATTGCTAAAAAAATCAGAATCGACTTCAGAGGACATGTTATATCACGGGAAGAGGTTTTTAAAATCCCCCTTCCCCCCAAACTCAAAATTTTCCAAAATTCTACTTTAGAAGCTTTTAATATATTTCTAAAGCACGAATAGATAGTCTGCTAAAAACATAAGAATCGACTTCAGAGGACACGTTATATCACGGGAAGTGGTTTTTAAAATACCCCGCCACCCCCCAAACTCAAAATTTTCCACAATTTTACTTTAGAAGCTTGTGTGTGTCTCTTTGGGCTTTTTTTGTATCTTCGGACTGTATGTATGTCTCTACAACTGTAGAAAAACCCGTGTGGGTGAGTTGAAATAAAAAAAAAATTAACAAGAAATGATTGAAGTGTTATTCTTTGGTTCAAATGTAGAAAAAACTCGTGTGAGTGGGTTGAAATAGAATATTTGTTTAACAAGAAATGAATGGAAAGTGTTTTGGATGAGATGGCTTGATTAACAGAAGGATGTATTATCAAAGTTATAGTGGAGGGCGACAATGTCTTCAAAGTCAAGGCTATAAGAAAAAAAAGTTCCGAATATTTTCGTCGGTTTGTAGTTTACCCACTAATATCAATATCAGTAATGATTCTATTTGAACTTTCACCAAATTGATCAAATTGGTCTCTAAACGGTTCATGATAAAAAAAATAGTTTGGGACAAGAAAAAAAAAACTAAAATAATGTCATGAAATCATTTTCAACTCTCAGAGAAGTTTTTTTTTGTGTCTGTAAGTTTTTATGTGTGTATGTGTAAGTTATGTGTGTGTGCGTGTGTGTGTTTTTTTTTGTGTGTGTAAGTTTTTTTTTTTTTTTTTGTTTGTGTGTAAATTTTTTTTTTGTGTGTGTGTGTGTATGTTTTTTTATGTGTGTAAGTTTTTTTTTTTGGGTGTCTGTAAGTTTTTTTTTTGTGTGTGTGTAATTTTTTTGTGTGTGTGTAAGTTTTTGGGTGCATGTAAATTTTTTTTTGTGTGTGTAAGTTTTTGTGGGTGTGTTAGTTTTTTTGTTTTTGTAAGTTTGTGTGTGTGTGTGTGTGTGTAAGTTTGTGTGGGGAAAAGAAAAAAACAACTAAAATAATGTCATGAAATCATTTTCAACACTCAGAGAAGTTTTTTTTTGTGTGTGTAAGTTTTTATGTGTGTATTTGTAAGTTGTGGGTGTGTGTGTGGGTAAGTTTTTTTTTGTGTGTGTAAGTTTTTTTTGTTTTTTTTTTGTGTGTAAATTTTTTTTTGTATGTGTGAGTGTGTGTGTGTGTGAGTTTTTATGTGTGTGTAAGTTTTTTTTTTTTTGTGTGTGTATGTTTTTTTTTGTGTGCGTGTTTAAGTTTTTGTGTGTTTGTATAAGTTTTTATGTGTGTAATTTTTTGCGTGCTTGTAAATTTGTTTGTTTTTGTTTAAGTTTTTGTTTGTGTTTTAGTTTTTGTGTGTGTTTAAGTTTGTGTGTGTGTGTGTGTGCAAGTTTGTGTGTGTGTGTGTGTGTGTGTAAGTTTTTATGTGTGTGTGTAAGTTTCTGTGTGTGTGTGTGATTTTTTACAATAAACTCTAGTTTCCTATAATAAAATTATGGAAAATACAATTTTATCGTTCAAATTTGAAACTTAGTTCCATTCTCTGCTTCAAATGCAGAAAAACCCGTGTGGGTGAGTTGAAATAAAAAAAAATTAACAAGAGATGACTGAAAAGTGTTTTGGGGGAGATGGTTTGATTGGCAGAAGGATGTATTGGTGAAGTTATAGTGGAGGGCGACATAGTCTTCAAAGTCAAGGCTATAAGAAAAAAAAGTTCTGGATATTTTTGTAAGTTTGTAGTTTATGCACTAATATCATATCAGTAACGATTCGAGGATGTTTCCCCATTTATCGATAATCAGACAATTTTCTCAAGCTCTTGGTCAGAAATAGAGGCTGTTTCCAAAGATTTAGAATAAGAAAAAAATTGTCAGGTGTGGCACTCGAACCCACGACCCCATATAGGGTTGATGTTAGTGTTGTCAGTCAAAAGCTATTACCTTGATAAAAGAGCTTGAGAAAATTGCCTGATTATCGAAAAATGGGGGAAACATCCCCCAAAAGTCGAAAGGAATGCTCCCCTCCAGCGCTTTCTCGGATATGTTGAATAAAATATGCAAAGTCGGCATAGCTTTATTTCATTTTTTTAAGGTTAATTTAGACGAGGTTACGTGCGCGCACGTAACCTCGGCATACCAGTATTCACCGGCATACCAGTATCCAAGAGTCTAGTCACAAAATCATATGACTCAATTAGATTAGTATCAATTGAGTGGCCTTTTCGAAAACCATGTTGGCTTTTGCTAAGCAATTGGTTTTTCTCAGGGTGGGACCAGTGCATTGTTTATGATGCCCTCAAGTACTTTACATACAACTGGTGGGAGACTTATAGGCCAATAATTACTTGCAAGATCCCTTCTCGCTTTCTTCTTTATTGGCTTGATGTTGGCTTGCTTCTAATCATTTGGAAGTATTTTGGAAGTGAGGGACAACTCAAAGATCATAGCAATTGGTTTGGCAAAGTATTCAGCAGTTTCTTTTAACAGTCTTGGGTGTAGGCTATCGGGTCCAGCAGCTTTGTTAGCCTCAAGTTATTTTAGCCTCTTCTTAACGTCCTCTTTACAAATAATTGGCATAAAAACTTACACACACACACACACACACAAAAACTTACACAAACACAAAAACTTACACACACACAAAAAATTACACACACACAAAAAAATTTACATGCACGCAAAAATTTACATGCACGCAAAAACTTACACAAACATAAAAAATTACACACACACACAAAAAATTACACACACACAAAAAAAAACTTACAGACACACACAAAAAAAAACTTAAACACACATAAAAACTCTAACACACACACACACACACACAAAAAAATTTACACACACACACAAAAACAAAAAAAAAAACATAAACACACAAAAAAAAAAATAAACACATACACACAAATTAAACATACAAAAATAAAAAATTACAAAAAAAAAAACTTCCCTGAGTGTTGAAAATGATTTCATGACATTATTTTAGTTTTTTTTTCTTGTCCCCACACAAACTTACACACACACACACACACAAAAACTTACACAAACACAAAAACTTACACACTCACAAAAAATTACACACACACATAAAAATTTACATGCACATAAAAAATTACACACACACAAAAAAAAACTTACACACACACACACACAAAAAACTTACAGGCACACAAAAAAAACTTACACACACATAAAAACTCACACACACACACACACACACAAAAAATTTTACACACACAAAAAAAAACAAAAAAAAACTAACAAAAAAAAAAACAATTAACAAAAAAAAACATAAAAAAATACAAAAAAAACAATTCTCTGAGTGTTTAAAATGATTCGATTACATTATTTTAGTTTTTTTTTGCTTTTCCAAAACTATTTTTTTATCAAAAACCATTTAGAGACCAATTTGATCAACTTGGAGAAAGTTCAAATAGAATCATTACTGATATTGATATTAGTGGGTAAACTACAAACCGACAAAAATATTCGGAACTTTTTTTTCTTATAGCCTTGACTTTGAAGACATTGTCGCCCTCCACTATAACTTCGCTAATACATCCTTCTGTCAATCAAGCCATCTCCACCAAAACACTTTTCAGTCATTTCCTGTTAAAACATTGTTTTATTTCAACTCACTCACACGGGTTTTTTCTACATTTGAACCAAAGAATAACACTTTTCAGTCATTTCTTGTTAATTTTTTTTTATTTCAACTCACCCACACGGGTTTTTCTACATTTGTAGACATACACACAGTCCGAAGAGACACAAAAAGCCCAAAGAGACACACACAAGCTTCTAAAGTAAAATTTTGGAAAATTTTGAGTTTGGGGGGGGGGATTTTCAAAACCTCTTCCCGTGATATAACGTGTCCTCTGAAGTCGATTCTGATGTTTTTAGCACTGTATCTATTAGTGCTTTAGAAATATCTTAAAAGCTTCTAAAGTAGAATTTTAGAAAATTTTTAGTTTGGGGGCAGGGGGATTTTCAAAACCTCGTCCCGTGATATAGCATGCCCTCTGAAGTCGATTCTGATGTTTTTAGCCCTCTATCTACTAGTGCTTTAGATATATTTTAAAAGCTTCTAAAGTAGAATTTTGGAAACTTTTGAGTTTGGGGGGAGGGGGATTTTAAAAAACTTTTCCCGTGACATAACGTGTCCTCTGAAGTCGATTCTAATGTTTTAGCACTCTATCTATTAGTGCTTTAGAAATATTTTAAAAGCTTCTATAGTAGAATTTTGGAAAATTTGAGTTTGGGGGGGAAGTATTACAATTTTTTTTTATAATTTCCGTATTGTGTATCCAAGAGGTGAATTCAAGAATGATATTTTGTCATTTTAAGATACGTACAAAAATGTATTTTACATAATTTTCTTACAAGAAACTAGAGTTTACGGTCGAAAAAGCCTTATTAGCTCAGATTTTACGGAAATAGTTTTATTTTTCGATCCAAAGATAGACTTAAGTTCCGTATTTGAACCAGAGAATTGTATTTCCATAATTTTCTTACAAAAAAAACTAGAGTTTACGGTCAAAAACCCTTAATAGCTCAGATTTTACGGAAATAGTGTGTCTGACAATAGATGTACGCAAATTCCTTTTCCTACATCTCCGATGTTTTAATATACATTTTAAACACTTGATACGCTAGCTTACGCTTCTAAAAAATAATGAACACATAACAATGTAACATTTTTAATGAAATAATGCTATGTTGAATATTAATACAAAAATATATTATGATACATTATTAATATCAATGATTAACTTTGGACATTTTGAATCTGTTCCATAAAATAGTTCATCATGTTCTCTCTTGATATTGTAGTTACTGTCGTCTCTTAGTTCGTAATCACTAGAATAATCATTATTCCATTTTGAATCATACACAGTTTTTACTGGTGTCTCATGAACAGGCTCAATATGCTTTTCGTCTTTGCTATTATTTGATTCATTGACTGTTTGATCAATGCGAGTAATGTTTGCTGGTGCTTTGTTCTTCATCGTTTCATCTTTATATTCCGTAGTGATATTTTTTGGCAATGCCATTTTTATTTTTCTTGCGATTTCACTGTCTATTAACACATTATTTTTACACAGATAGCAGTTTTGGCACGTAAACAAGATATGGTTTACGATATTAGTAGCAGAGTAAGCCTTTCTTTTATTAGGCTTCCGTTGAATGCTAATACCCGAAAGCTGATGATTGGGTGTATCCGTAGGTAATGTGTTACCTGCAGCAGTAGCAAGGAGTTGTCCTCTATCATCAACAATTATTTTCATGTTAGCATTCTCTTTGAGTGCAATCATCTCTGGAGATCTCAATCTCGCATAACCACCATCATAAGAGTTGAATTTTGTCGGTATCCCAAAGAAATTTAATTCCTTACTGTCATGACAATGCATGCATACATTTCCAATAGTGCTACCACTTGTACTTGTTTCTTAGTTTAAATACTTCTCCTTGTCGGCATTCAATGCTAAAATAACCTTGTTATGAGAGCATACTCTATTAAAATGTTGCATCTTCACTTTCTTTTTTAAAAGATATAACTTTTGTGTTTATCGTTCCACTGTGTAAAAAATACTGATTTAATACATGCAGTAGAATAGGTAGTGACGATAAGCGGTCATAGAATACCAGTGGGAAAGCCACATCGTGTCTCTGACCAATCATAGAGCGCAATTGATAGAACCGTAAGCATACTTGGACATTTTAAGATAGATACAAAAAGAAAAAATAAATAAAGTTGAAAAATTTCGAAGTTAAAAAAAAAAATAGTTTGTTTGTATGAAAAAAATATTGAATTATTAGTTCAGATTTTACGGATATAGTTTTATTTTTCAATCCAAAAAAGGACTTAAGTTTCACATTTCAACCAGAGAATTGTATTTTCCATAATTTTCTTTCAACAAACTAGAGTTTACAGTCAAAAACCCTTATTAGCTCAGATTTTACAGGGGGAAGGGTTTTACGAGCTTCCACTAGGAGCATAAATTCTAGTATACTTGACTTATTGTATCGAAATACTATCACCTTAATTCTATGTATTTAGAGGTAATATCCATTGTCACAGCTAGGCAATAATCCTAGCGCGGGGAGTGGGAAGGGTTTTACGAGCTTCCAGTAGGAGCATTAATTCTATTATACTTGACTTATTGTATCGGAATACTACCACCTTAATTCTCTTTATTTAGAGGTAATATCCATTGTCATAGCTAGGTAATAATCCTAGCGCGGGGAGGGGGGAAGGGTTTTACGAGCTTTCACTAGGAGCATAAATTCTAGCATACTTGACTTATTGTATCGGAATACTATCACCTTAATTCTATGTATTTAGAGGTAATATCCATTGTCACAGCTAAGCAATAATCCTAGCGCCGGGAGTGGGAAGGGTTTTACGAGGTTCCACTAGGAGCATAAATTCTATTATACTTGACTTATTGTATCGGAATACTATCACCTTAATTCTCTGTATTTAGAGGTAATGTCCATTGTCACAGCTAGGCAATAATCCTAGCGCGGGGAGGGGGAAGGGTTTTACGAGCTTCCACTAGGAGCATAAATTCTAGTATACTTGACTTATTGTATCGGAATACTATCACCTTAAATCTCTGCATTTAGAGGTAATATCCATTGTCACAGCTAGGCAATAATCCTAGTGGGGGGAGTGGGAAGGGTTTTACGAGCTTCCACTAGGAGCATTAATTCTATTATAGTTGACTTATTGTATCGGAATACTATCACCTTAATTCTCTGTATTTAGAGGTAATATCCATTGTCATAGCTAGGCAATAATCCTAGCGCGGGGAGGGGGAAGGGTTTTACGAGCTTCCACTAGGAGCATAAATTTTAGTATACTTGACTTATTGTATCGGAATACTATCACCTTAATTCTCTGTATTTAGAGGTAATATCCATTGTCACAGCTAGGCAATAATCCTAGTGCGGGAGAGGGGGAAGGGTTTTACGAGCTTCCACTAGGAGCATCAATTCTATTATACTTGACTTATTGTATCGGAATACTATCACCTTAATTCTCTGTATTTAGAGGTAATATCCATTGTCATAGCTAGGCAATAATCCTAGCAAGGGAGGGGGAAGGGTTTTACGAGCTTCCACTAGGAGCATAAATTCTAGTATACTTGACTTATTGTATCGGAATACTATCACCTTAATTCTCGGTATTTAGAGGTAATATCCATTGTCACATCGAGGCAATAATCCTTGTGCGGGAGAGGGGGAAGGGTTTTACGAGTTTCCACTAGGAGCATAAATTCTATTATACTTGATTTATTGTTACGGAATTCTATCACATTAATTTTATGTATTTAGAGTTAATATTCATTGTCACCGAGAGGCAATTATCCGAGTATGAGGATAGGGGCTGGTCTAACGAACTTCAACTAGGACCATCAAGCCTATAACACTAGACGTCTTTTCTAAGACTACTAACACCAAAATTCCCTGTACATTTAGATAATATCCCTTTTCACAGCCAGGCAATAATCCTCGCGCGGGGATGGGGAAGGGTTTTACTAGTTTCCTGGAGGAGCATAAATTGTATTATAGTTGACTTATTGTATCGGAATACTATCACCTTAATTCTCTGTATGTAGATGTAATATCCATTGTCACAGCTAGGCAATAATCCTAGTGCGGGAGAGGGGAAGGGTTTTACGAGGTTCCACTAGGAGCATAAATTCTATTATACTTGACTTATTGTATCGGAATACTATCACCTTAATTCTCAGTATTTAGAGGTAATATCCATTGTCACAGCTAGGCAATAATCCTAGCGCGGGGAGGGGAAGGGTTTTACGAGCTTCCAGTAGGAGCATCAATTCTAGTATAATTGACTTATTGTATCGGAATACTATCACCTTAATTCTCTGTATTTAGAGGTAATATCCATTGACACAGCCAGGCAATAATCCTACCGCGGGGTGGGGGAAGGGTTTTACGAGTTTCCACTAGGAGCATAAATTCTATTACAGTTGACTTATTGTATCGGAATACTATCACCTTAATTCTCTGTATTTAGAGGTAATATCCATTGTCATAGCTAGGCAATAATCCTAGCGCGGGGAGGGGGAAGGGTCTTACGAGGTTCCACTAGGAGCATAAATTCTAGAATACTTGACTTCTTGTATCGGAATACTATCACCTTAATTCTCTGTATTTAGAGGTAATATCCATTGTCACAGCTAGGCAATAATCCTAGTGCGGGAGAGGGGAAGGGTTTTACGAGGTTCCACTAGGAGCATAAATTCTATTATACTTGACTTATTGTATCGGAATACTATCACCTTAATTCTCTGTATTTAGAGGTACAGTCAGGCAATAATCCTCGCGGGGTGAGGGGGAAGGGTTTTACGAGCTTCCACTAGGAGCATAAATTCTATATACTTGAATTATTGTATTGGAATACTATCACATTCTTCCCCCCCCCTGCCCGCGGAAATGTGGGAACGAAGGGTCTCTGAGCCGTCCCCTTGATGCCGATGTTTTCCCTCCCAAATTGACCCCTCCCTGCCCTCAGAAATAGGGGAACGAAGGGAACGTTAGATCCTATTTTAAATTGACAATACTTATCAAACATCACTAGTGTATTATACAGATCACATATCTCATTACCCCTTTTTAAATTTTAATCAAATAATTCTGATTATAGTGTCCAATTTTTTGTCTGCTTTTCAAAATGTTCGTATTTGTTTAGAATGAAGTGTTTTTTATAGCAGATTCCCCCCGTGCAACTGTACCCCCCCTGTAACTGAACCCCTGTATAACCGAAACCCCGTACAACTGAACCTCCGTCCTACTCGACCCCATTTAACTAATCCCCGTGTAACTGAATCCGCATGTGACTGAACCCTCGTGCAAGTCAACCCTCGTGCAACTCAACTCCCTCAAAACACTTTTCAGCCATTTCTTGTTAATTTTTTTTATTTCTAAACTATTTAAAATTGACAACACTGTGCAAATCATCCCTTGTGTATTATACAGTTCACAATCATTCCATCTCCTCCAAAACACTTTTCAGTCATTTCTTGTTAAAATTATCCAATCACTAATTACCCCTTTTTTTCTCCACCTTCAAATGTTCCTTTAGTACCTACGCAATTTGATCGCCCAGTTAACACTAAGATGTAAATTGAGTAAGCCTCTCGCAATAACGAACCAAACCAGATTATACCCACTTAACCAGATCAAAAAATGGCATTCACAATAAATTTTTTATTAACTGGTTTAATATTTAGTACTAACTGAATTTAATTGATAAATTAACGGTTTTATTAAAATTTCTTTGTGCTTAATTTAAAAAATACCAGTTAAAAAAAAAAAAAAAAAAACAATTATAAATGATTTTGACCTCCAAAAAATGGATGTCACAATAGAAAACCTGTCTGCCAACCCATGTAGAGTTCATTGTAATATGCAAATGGCCCTGGTAACCCAATTACTTGAAAATACACACACATATCAACGTGTAATTCAATGTGGATTTTAATGTGGATTTTCAATGCATTGGGGCCTTACTACTGCCGTTGTGTTCGTTTTGGCAATACTTTACTTGCAGTAAGAAATTGGTCAGTATTTTTTACCAATTGGTCAAGCTTTGTCGTTTTTTTTTCTTGCGCTTTCAAGCAAAAAAAGGGTTTTCAGAATAGCCTCGTGTTGATTGGATGTTGCCTAAGGTTGAAACTGCTAGTCCATTCCAATAATTCACGCAGTCGTTATTTTATTTTTCTTCTTTTTTTCTTTATGCATCAAACTGGAAAATATGCAAATTGTATTCGAAGTTCATGCAATTGTGGGGAGGAGCATGGGCTTAGGAGGCAGATTACGTCTAAAGGCACTTGAATGCGTACATGGTTATAAAATAAGATGCTTTATTAAATCTAAGGCATCGGAATAATGTTGCCAACGCGGTACAATTGTTCCATTTTTGGTAAAATTTAGAGGTCCTGGTACAACTCGGTACATCTGGAAATTTTTTGTGCAATACAAATTTCCGGGTACATTTTCATTTGACTTGCTCCTTCCTTTTGGATGTCAGTTCAAGTTTTAATTTATAGAAAATTTTCCTGTGACTATTGCAAGTTTTTTATATATTGTTCAGAAGGTACAAATTAACCTCTTGCAGTAGAAATTCAGTCGGGAAACGGGTACAATTTTTTTTCAAAGTGTTTGCAACGCTGCATAGGACACCATAATTAGGTCAGGTGAAGAGGAGTTTGGATCAGATGAGTTACAAGCTTTGTTTGCCCCAGAAGACAGCGTACAATCCTAATTCTGTCGCGATTCCGACAGTCACTTAAGAAAAACTTAAACAATTGTTAATTAATTTAAATGTTAGGAAATGTTTTAAGTGTTATAAAATAGAGAGGTTAAAAAGGTAGTTGTCTGTTATACCGCCTATGTATATAGAAGCTAAGTATAACCGATTTTCATTGAGTTTGCGATCTGTAGTGAATGACATTTATTAATCCCAATGAAATATAAAACATATGATGAAAACATAATATTTTAGAAACAAGTTTGGACTACATTTTTGCACATTAGGGGGGGGGGTGGGTGTAAAGTATAGCGGGTCTGCATGAAAAATGTGTAAGGTACAATTATTCTGCATATTATGATGTAAGAATTGTTTTCTAACTCAACACTGCCGAAATAACTTACCCCCACCCCCCAAATGTGGAAATACATATCCCAAATTATATATTTCCCATCTATTATGTCAATTATCTTTGTCTTGTCTCACGCTAAGCTGAAAGAAACTAATGAAGAAACCGGTTCTACAGTGCGTCAATGGGTGAAGAACTTAACATAGGCGCTATAACAGACAAGTACAATTAATAGGAACATTAGCCTTTTGCATTCCTGACAAATTAATAGTAAAAACAGAAAAAAAATTGGACCAAGGAGCGGTCAGTCATCCAAGAACTATGATATTATTTTTCTTAAATGTATGTGTCAGGTAGATTATATCGGGGCCGTTGCGGTTATTTGTTTCTTGGAAAGTCTTTGAAAGTGGCGGAGAAACCTGATGTTTTTGTGGAGGTTAGTTTGGAAATTTTATTTTTCATCATTTATTGATGCCCCCTCCGTTCGCACCCAGCATGTATAAATTTTGGTAGCTGTTTTGAATTTTTGATTTTCAGCGTGAGGGCAGACTATCTTTAGATTCTCGCATCTCTGTGATTGTCCGTTTTAAAAGATGGTCCCCTCAACAAAAAGGATATGCTGTATGGTTGTATATGATCAGGAAATTCAAGTCGACGATGTTGAAGTTCCAGTAGTGCCTTCAGTAATAGTTCTTTAAAGTTCAAAGTATTACTAGATTACATGATTGCCAATTTTGAAATTAATAATAGCTGATACATATTTCTATCCATATTTAGGCTATATGTTTCTTCATTTCGGATGGATGCTGCACCCAAGAATCCCCTAGGCATGTTGCTTTGAATTCTCGCATACTATAGATCAGGCACCTTTGCAAAAGGGCAGGGGGGAGATTATGGACCTCCGAAATTTGACGATTTTGTTGCTATCCTACAGTTTTCTTTTTTGTTTTGTTGTGTTGACCAAGTTGGTCCGTAAAAGAAAAATTTAATTTTCATGATTGAAAATTCATGCCTACGTGCCTACTATGGCAGTCTTGTTATTCGCTTTAGGAAGTTTAAGCATTCGTTTTCTAAATGTCTTATAATAATACCAGGTAAATTGAAAGTTTCCCACTTGCCCAAGGCCTCCGGGTTATTATTTGAATAGTGAAAACGCAACTTTCTAATCAGGAAAAATGTCTTCTTTTTTTCTCGTTCTTCCCATAACTAAAGATGATCTTTGCTTTAGGAAAACTTTTTTTGCTTTCTCCATTTAGAAGTAAAATATATACTAATGGTTCTTCAGCTTGACAGTATAAATTGCAATTATTAATATAATTATTTTTAATAAAAGAGAAAAACGAATAATTATTCTTTGTGCTGTTATAGCCTCACCTTATGTTCGAAGTCATTGCTGGCTCTGATTCCTTTGTTTTGTTGATGTTCGGAAATTTCAATATGACACCGACATTTTTGAAAGTAGAAAATGCCATATACAGGAGCGTCGTTTGGGGGTGGCAAGGGGGGGGAAGTCGCCCCCCAATTAATGTGGAGAAAAAAATATTGTACATCCCATGCCCTTTGACTATCCAGATATGGACCCCTCTTCCCCCCCCTCAATACAAATGCTGGATATTCGCTCCTGGCCATGTACTTGAGTAACTTTAATATAATATCCATGGTGAATAAAGTAACTAAAATCATTAAATATAGATAAAACAATAGTAATATCATAAGCTGCGAAATACACAATTTTTTAATCGTTTATACGTCTTTTTTAAACATTTATATGGAGTGGTTCATGCCTGCCTTTTGCCACTGTGGACCCTAGTCAAGGCAGTTCTCTTGATTTGGGCCCTGTTATTTGTTAGTTGAAAATACCAAATAAGCACGGTGCTCTACACTGGAAGTACATTTTCCAAAACTTGTTTCGTTCTGGAGCCTTATCTAAAATTTCATTTCAAGTGGAATCTATTTCATTAGGGATGGAGAATAATAACTGAGGGGCTCATATGCTAAATTGTTTAACTCAATGAACATATGAGAAATCAGCAAAGACAATACTCAGCTTATCAATCATCTCGTTAAAAATAACTTTTTTGTGCTTGCAAATTATTTTGAGTATTAAGTGGCTCAACATTGTTGGCATTTGCGGTATTTATTTTAATATTTAGGACCGTAAATTATGCGAAGTGCCGACTGTTTATAGATAGGCCTTTTATTGGAAAAAGGGGGACATGTTGGATTTTGAGTATCTGATTGGGTCGAAACATTCAGGGAATGTTCCCTTGGGTGAACGGAACGCATATTTTATTGGGAGAGGGAGCGTGTTCTGGGACACGGAAATAATCCAGAAAGCCGTGTTCTTCATTAGTTTAAAATTTGCTGCTGTTGGTCACTGGGTCAAGAGCACACTACTGCTCAAAAAATTGTTTGTGGCACAGCCCCCCCCCCCGTCCAAAAGAGACCAAATAGCTTTTTTATCCGTTCGACTCAAAGCTTCTTTTCGTGGTTCCAAGGAAAATACTAATGACAAGAATAATTTCTGTTTAGGGCTTTAAAAAGAGCCAAAGTTGTTTTCCTATCAACTTGAAAACTAATGTCCTTAAGTGTTTGGGATCTGGGAACCCCAATCCACAAGTAAAAGTTGACAAGAGAAATTGGATCCTCAGAATATGAGACGAGAAAAGGAGCGAATTTTTATTTAGGGCACGGGACCCGAAAATAGTAAAAAATGTCTTTCCGATTTATTTAAAACTTTAAAGAATCGTTGCATTGGCTACGGGGATCAAACATTTTTTGGGAGGAGGTTGGTGTTAAACGGTCCGGAAATGGGCCAAATGTGCAGTCCCTTATTCATTTGGAATTTACAGCCAAAAGTCCCTGGCCCCGGATGACCAAATTCCCCCTAAAGATGGAATAAAAAAAAAATCCGATTTTGTTTTTATCGGCTCAAAACTTATGTCCTCAAGTCCTTGGATCAAGAGGACTCCAATGCACTGGAAAAAAGGGGGAAATAGATTGATTCCCCGCGAAGTGCTTAAAACCTGTAAGTTCCTAGGCAAAGAAAAGTCTCTGGACAAAAAAAAAAATAATAAATAACTTATCAAATTAAATTTATTTTAATATTTTAACTTTTAAATTTATTGATTTACAAACACTCGAAAGTCCATATGGAAGGATGTTTGTAAGGAGAGAATAAGGGGGGTATGGTAGAAATTAATCTCAAATTCTTCTTCATTCCTAGGAGTATTTTTGCACTAAACCCGTAGTATGAGTGGTGTGTAGTGCTTGGTCCCCTCTTATTGTAGAAACATTTTACTCTGTAACACGAAGCTGCTGCTCTAACATTGACCATTCCAGTTGCTTATGAGAAACCCACAAGTCGATTTAGATGAAATACGTATGTTGCTTAATGTCTTTCTTGCACAGATTTGTCATGCCCTATGATGCGCAGACAAAGCTGCTGTACCTCTCAAATGTATCGGGTGTGATGTAATAAAACATTGGTCATAGAGCCTTGCTGAAGCTTGAAAACATTCCAAATTTTAATACCAAATATGGCTACAATGTGACTGTTCTTTCTCTGACTGGGTTTCTGGTATCTGTTTTTTTACCATAAGAAATTTTGCAAAATAATTATCTCCCCATATGAGTAAATTAGTTGAAAATTCGTCAGTCCGTCAGTCTTAAAACGAAAAAACGCTTACAGATTTTCTATCTAGTTGTCCTAGAGAAAACTTCGTTGTCTTAGTTGATTCCGTAATGCGAGCAATCCTATGTCTAAAGTGTTTGCAGGCTTCTGGCATTGATAGAGTAAGTGCTCTTCACATTCTCCATGGTAGCGAGCTACTGGTAAACCATGTCGCTCTCCTCAAGCAGAAGATAGTTGTCCATGGAGTTGTGCCTTCTTTCTTCTCAATTTAAGATGATACCCCAATTCGAAAGAAAGGCAATCTCACCACTCAGTGCTCGTCATTCGAATAAGTCCGTTTCAATTCCAACCGTCGTATTCTTTTGAAACTTTTAAATTCAACTGCATCACCGCATTACCCGTACTTTGTACCAAGGCCGTATCCAGGGGGGGGGGGGTTACCCGGTTTGAACCCCCCCCCCCCCCGAAATTTTTGACCGACTCGAAAATAAGTCGAAAATTAGTAAAGCCTAGGTAAAAATCAGTAAAATTTGTCGAAAACTGAGTCAAAAATTAGTAACCCCCCCCCCAAAAAAAAAGTCAAAAATTAGTAAACCCCCCCCTGAACAAAAATCCTGGATACGGCCCTGCTTTGTACCTTTCTGGAAATTATTTACAAATTTACTGATCCCATCATTGACGTGGAAAAGCAAGTTTTTATATATAATTCTTGTTTATCAAAACCAATATATCTTTGGACATCGCTACTGACACAATAATTTGTTGAAGTTGCAATGTATTTTGAAGTGTTTAATTTTTGTCTTCAATGCTTTTTTCTTATTGCTCCGTCTTCATGTTTTTTTTGTATGGTGGGTTTTCGAATAAATAAATGAAAATAAAATATTATATTCAAATGCTTACTTGCATAAAAAGGGGAGAGGCGAAAGTGGTATTTCTATAAAATTTTCTTCGAAGACTCCCTTTGAAAAATGTGGAAATGGATGGCCCTTCAATTCGTTTGGGATATTTCAGCCTCTTTAGAAATAATTGAAAAGTGCATTTTTGCAGCGATGTTTATCTATCTCAACCTATTGTTTCACAAATGGTAGACTTAAAGGCAAAAAACTGGAGTCGAAGGAGGATATGGTAGCCTCTCTTACATTTAAGACAACCTTGGATCAAACGGCTGGTAGTAACACCTATAAGTAAATAGAAACCCTAGTCAATAGAAACCTAAACGCTCAGCGGTTTTGATTACAATTTATACAACAAGCGAAATTTGTTACTTACCTTGATTCTAAATACAAAGTAAAATTTAATTTTGAAGTTAAGGGCTAGGCACACGTAGCTGATTTCGAGAACCGATTTCAGCAAAGGTGTATTCTACGTCGAGTGATTCTAATTAATGATGCTAAGAGGCGGGGCTTAGTGACGATATTTCGGTGAATAATCATCATTAATTACGTTCTAGACAAGGAATGTACTAGGGCTTTAGAGCTTTAGGCATATAATTAATTGTATTTAATGATTATCGTAAATAATTCGTAAATTAATCTTAATTGATGATTATTAAACACCTAAAAATGTCACTAAACCCCGCCTATTAGCATCATTAATTATAATCACTCGACGTGGAATATACCCTTGCTGAAATCGGTTCCCGAAATCAGCTACGTGTGCCTAGCCCTTTACTCATCAAAAGCTATTAGTATGTGAACATTTATGGGATTCAAAGAAGCGGAAAAAGAAAAAGTAGCGTAAATTAGAAATATTTGTCTCTTCAGTAAAAAGGAAAAATATGAAAAGGAAAAAGTAAAAAGGAATAATATATTTTGGATGTCATGGAAATGAAATCCAAATCACTTGGAGACCCTTTGAATCCTAATAAAGGATTTTTAGTCATAATGTTTTGTATTTAAGTAGGTTGTGGTGTTGTTAGTACATTTAATGTTTGTTCACTTTGGTTTATATTGATTTTCTGTGGAAAAACGTCATCAAATCTAAATAGCATTGCTCCGGGACTGTTATTTTTTTCTTTTCATGTTATATTTATTTAAATAATTTAGTTAGTGTAAAATATGACCTTTCAGCTTCATTAAACCATTCACATAAATATCGTTTTGCGTTACCTTGAAAACTTATAGAGGGTTAAGCCGGTACTTCCTGGCAAACTTCCTTTTGTTGAAAAAACAGTGAGGTCGGAAAGAATCCAGTTTAAACTAACACCTGTATTATTTAAAGGCGGAATATGTGTTCTTTTGTGCTACTTTGTTAATTGTTGTGATAATCAGAACTAGAAGGCGCATATGATAATCATAAAACAACGCCGGAATACCGACTAGTACAGCCAGATGTTTTTGTCAAAGACGCCAGCTTAACTCTTTCCATATTGTGCCCTGTCCATGCTGTACACAATAGGGGTTTATGAAAAGAAGAATGCAAAGCTGCTTATGCATCTGAGATAAGATGAAGATCCATGACGTCGCTATATCAGCATTCCTGAAAATATTTACATCAGCGTAAACTTGCCGGTGGTGTCTACATATTAATTAGCCTAAATATATGCCAGCTTTGCAGAAACATCAACTTGGCAATGAATTTGTACTAAAAATATTGAATTGTGAAGTTTTTGTTGAAGATTATATCTACCGATATAAAAATTAGTTTCTACTTTTTAATACGTACAATTTTTATCAGCAACTGTAAATTGAATCTCAAGGAAAAGCGATTGGAAAATCATAATCCCATATGCTTTCAAGAAGGGACTTGAAAGCAGGAAGGGGAAGGGTGATTTTATTTATAAGCTCACCCATAAATGGGGGGGGGGGGAGTAAAAACAGTTATAACCAGGCAGGTTATATGAAACGCAAAAATATTTTAGGGAAAATGTGTATTTTTAGAATTAGGGTATTGGTCCGAATCCTCCCCTCGGACGAAATGTTAAATATACCATCTCTTCGAGATTTTGTAAGCTTTCAAACTGAAATGGTTTTTTTTTCTTTAACATGTGAATAAGCATCTAAGGACAATGCAAATAGTTCGTCTGGGGATGACCATGGAGACCTATCAGTTTCCCTTGTTCGACTTTCCACCTAGATGGCGAATACCTGATCGAGAAGCTGAAATGGCAATCAGGGCTTTTTAGATCTGAATGACTGTGTTAGGCCTACTGGTTTTAGACCGGTGGCCGGCATTTTCCCTCGGAAAATACCCCCCCCCCCATCGGAAAATATCCTCCCGCGGAAAATATCCTCCGTGGTTTTCCAAATTTGAGAATTTTATTTGAGTTTTGTTTCCTTATTTACCTTATGGGGAAGGAATTTTTGTACTTGGGTATTATACGCCACTCACTCAAGTTTACGCGGTGTAAAACTAGAGAACAAACTGGTTTCTCCGTTAGTTTCTTTTAGCTGTGCGTGAGACAAGACAAAGACTTGGCAGAATAGATGGGAGATATATAATTTGGGCTATATGTTTGACTGATGGACGGGGGGGGGGGGCAAAGTATCTGGACAGTTTGAAGTTGGAAAACAATTCTTACTTCATAATAAGCAGAATATTTGTACCTAGTACGTTTTGCGTGCAGATCCACTATATTTTATCCCCCCCCCCCCTAATGTGCAAATATATAGCCCAAATTTGTTTCTAGAGTAACGAAGAACCCGGTTTGTTCTCTAGTTTTACACAGCGTAAACTTGAGTGATTGGCGTATAATACAAGTACCGGAATTTCTCATGGAGAGAGAGCCGGATTTCCCGGCATTATTTAAAAACGATCTAAAACTAAATTACATTACACAAGTTTTTTCATCTGAAAGTATGGAGCAACATCAAAAATTAAAACAAACAGAAATTATTACGAAGCAAAAATTAACATGATACGGCTGACAAGCCCCACACCTTCATAAGACCGGAACATAATTTGCACTTTCCTGAAAACAAAATACATTTTAAATATTCTCACTTTTTCGACTTTAATAAATAAACAAGTATTGAAACTATAAGGAATAAATATCAGAATGTGTATATTAAACTGACAATACACGTTAATTTGTTTTGTTTTTTAGTAAAGTGCAAATTATATTCTGGTGTTGAGAAGACATGGGTGTTTTCAGCCCTACTCCTATTAATTTTTGCTCGTTTTGAGTTTGACCGGGTTATCTATTGTTATTTCTGTTCGTTTTGAGTTTCATTTATTTATTAATGGTGATTTGTGATAGTTTTACGTTTAGAAGAAAAAAAACCAAACTCGTTGAATTTGGGAACGCTTTCGGCCGTAAAAACTTAAACTATAAGAACGTATTAGATTCCAAAGCCAACTATCCTTTCAAAGGAAAGCTAACCTTCTTAAACTTTTCTGTGCCATATGTTTTTAGCTTAATTTTAATGATTGTTCTCCTTCATTTTTTTTTTAATTTGGTGCCTACTACTGCCAAAACTCGCAGAAGTTTATATAGAAGTCTTTTCAACAAAAATGGGATTGACGGTTTTTTTTTCTAAGTTTTTAAGATACTTATGGTGTTTAAATTCTCCTTTTCCCGTTCCTTAGCACTTTTCAACGAAACTAAAAAAAAAAACTCAAATAAAGTTCTCAAATTTGGAAACCATATTTTCCACAGGGGGAGAGATGTATTTTCCGAAGTTTTTTTTCCGCTTTTTTTCTGGCGGGGGGGGGAGTATTTTCGGGGGGTAAACGCCTAGAACCTTTTAGACCATGTCACATCAATGGGCTATCTCATGATTTGTATTTTGCCTTTCGTAAAAAATTGGTGTTTTGCTGCACCAAATGGCAGAAAACCGCTCTTGTTCCAATGAGTCTCTCTCGATATTCTAAGACCTCTGGTTTGATAGGGTCTCCTTAGGGGGAAAACGGAAGAAAAATAAACATAAATTTTTCTTCTTGTTTAAGGTTGGAGATTGCAAACCCCTAGTTCAGTGATACGGTAATGGACGTTTCGATGGTGCACTTTTTATGGAAATTGGATGTCTTCAGGGGATTTCAGGCTCTTTTCTTCCAAATTCCCAAAAATTACTTCTCAGAACCAAAATTTACTGCTCAATTGAGCATGAATGAAAAATACTATTTCAAAAACGGTTAAAGAATAAAAAGAATACGGCATTAGACTTTATAGGGCCTACCAGCGGTGCTGATATCCGTTCCTTGGCCCTTCAGCCTGGAAGTGCAATGGGGGGCTGGGGGCCAAGCATCCTTTGCTTTTGCACACCCTTCCTGTTTACCTTCCCCAGATTTCTCCAAGTGCCCATTTACAGCTTTGTCGACTCTGGCTGAGCTTACCGAGTTCTACAACCATGGTGCTAACAAAGCTAGTATTGAAAGTGGCGAATTTAAGAATGGAAACTGAATTATAAGGGAGAAAAACTGTTGCAACTTCTAATGATTTGATAAAAAAAGTCTAAATATATTTTGGGAGAGAAACGCCAACACATATCAGACTTAATATTTTCATAGCATCAGCAATACCAAACTTGTCAAGAAGAGCGAATTCTGCATGCTACTTATAGAAATCTTCATAGAAAAGAGGGAAGTACAATATTCTTTAGGATGAAAAGTTTGAAAGTAGGCTAAAGATAATATTCTAGAAATTTCTATCCATGCAATTCACTTTCTGAAGTTGTAGATGGAAAAGTAAGAGGAAAAACTTTCAGGAAGTTCAAAGCCCTCATTCAGTGTCATTTATTGTTCGGAAAATTGTACAACCAGCTCATAATCTTTGAGAGTTTTCAGATCTTTTAAGTAATGATGTGCCGAATATTTAATGAACCTATGACTGGTTCATTGCTGGTATACCTGCTTCTCAATCTATTATAAGAAGGCAAATTTGTCTCGCTGAGCATAAAATGTTGTTGTTTTTTCAACCAAGGCCGTATCCAGGTTTTTTGTTCGGGGGAAGGGAAGGCTACAAAGAATTAAAAAAACATCAAAAATGTGTTTCTGTGCATTTTTATAGCGTTTTTACGAGTCGACAAGCATTTCGCGGGGGAGGAGTTCATACCCCCTGCCCCTCTGGATACGGCCTTGTTCTCAACTTTAAATGTTTAAGGTTTTTCACCAGAGAAAGTATGAAGAGTGAGTCAGTCTGGTCAGAATGGCTAATAAAATAAAACGCGCCTGCAAAGAGTTTTTTGTAGTCACAGTGCATCAATAATAGCTAGCATTGTGCGAGGGAGGATTGAAAGGTTGAGGTGGCTTGGGCACGTTGTGCGGATGACGGATGACAGATTGCCGAAGATTGTTCTTTTCGGCCAACCGTCTAGGGCTAATCGCAAAGCAGGTCGTCTTCGTCTGGGGTGGGAGAACGTGATAAAGAAAGATTTAAAGGAAAAGGGAACTTCGTGAGCAGGTGTAAAAAGGGAAGCGTTGAATACGTATATTGGGATGGTGGAGGAGCGTGCGTAGCTGTGTTGGCATCAGGCGGCTTGGTGCTGCGGTGAGTTGTTGGTAGTAGTAGTAGGTATCTGTTTTTTTTGCACTTTCCTTGCAGTTCACGTGTTTTCCTTATATTTATGCCGCCCCACCGTTGCCCTCTCCCTATCCAAATGATGTTCGCATTGGAGAATAGGTTGTCGGACTCTAAACCCCTGAAACTCTAAAGTTACTGAACTTGCCCTGCAATCCTTTGTATTTTCCAGATAGTTTTTTTTTTAAGTTTATGCTCTCCCGCTGCCCCTCCCCCCACGCTCAAAGGATTTCTTTACGCAACCTAACTGATATCTTGATTTCCTTGTTTACATCTGTTGATGGGTCAAACGGCTTTCCTAAGCGTTAAAGCCATAACTTGAAAGCCTTAAAAGACATAACTTAAAAAAAAGATTCATGGAATACTAATGTATCCCAGTCATGAGCAGCGTCGGAATTTTTCAGAGGGGAGGGGGCAGGGGCTTACGGGATTTTGTTTCTCCAGGCTCTTTTGTTTCTCTGTATCAGGAAGATCAGAAAAACTTGGTTAGTGCGTAGGGGTTAGGATACACTTAGCAAAGATGGATGTCTCCCATGTAATTTTTCCCGCCTCTTCACACAGAAAGGGTGGTCTTCGAAAGTTGCTAGTAGTTCATTCAATCCCAAACTAATAATTACAGTGTGCTTGTGAAGGTACATACGCTACGCGGATCATTGTCTATGTGCAAAAAAAAGTTTAAGAAAAGAACATCTTTTAAAGGCCCAAAAGTGACCAACTGGCAAACAATTAGTCCTTAGTGTCCCCCGATCCACATATTACATTGGCATTTCTAATCAGAACGGTGGGATTGTCTGAAATATATGCTGAAATGGGTGATAAGATAAGTACAGTCCCAGGGAAGATGACCCCGAATTATTCAATTAGCCTTATAAGAAAAGGCTTCATAGACAAATCATAGGCAGCGCAATCGCGCTGCTTGAGTAAAGAACGATGTTGGCACAATGTATTATTATTTTTTTATATTTTTTTTCCAGGCCAGGGCACTTCGTGACCAAGGAGTTGTCATAGAAACTTCACAAAAGGCTCATTCGATTGGAAATTAGAGTGGCTAGTCCCCTTTTTAATAGTCGTAAGTGATCGGAGGGTAACTAGCCCCCCCCCCCACGCCCATCATCCCCACAAACACATCCAATCAAAATTTTGACATAGCCATTTTATTCAGCGTAGTTGATTTCCAGATAGAAAGTATGCTTTTGAGGAGGATACTCCCCCACAACCATCAGGGCAAGGGTTTTGAGTTATGCCCTGGGGGCATATAAAACGATGTTGGCACAATGTATTATTTATTATTTTCTTCCTTTAGAGCAGGGCACATTGTATCGAAGAATTTGTCGTAGAAACTTCCAAAAGGGCTCATTTAATTGGAATTTGGAGTGGCTTGTGCCCTTTTTAATAGTCGAAAATGATTGGAAGGCAACTTACACCGCTTCCACGCCCACCATTTCCCGAAACGCATCCAATCAAAATTTTGAGATAGCCATTTTGTTCAGTGTTGTTGGTTTCCAGATAGAAATTATGTTTTTGAGGAGGACACTCCCCCACAGCCCTCAGGGCAAGGGCTGTAAGTTATGCCCTGGGAGCGTAGAAGATTTTTATAGAAGGCGTTGTCGTAGAAAGTTCAAAAAAGGCTCATTCGATTGGAAATTCAAAGGGCTAGTGCCGTTTTTAATAGTCGAAAGTGATTGGATATCAACTAACCCCCCTCTCACGCCCACCTTTTTCCAAACACATCCAAACAAAATTTGTAGATAGCCATTTTATTCAACGTTGTTTTAAGTTCTGGAAATTAGGTCTTTGAGGATGACAGCCCCCACAGCCCTCAGGGCAAGGGTTGTAAGTTATGCCCTGGGGGCATATAAGGTTTTTGTAGAACGCGTTGTCGTAGAAGCTTCGAAAAGTGCTCATTCGATTGGAAATGGAAATGGCTAATGCCCTTTAATAATCAAAAGTGATTGGGAGGCAACTGACACCCCTTTCAAGCCCACCATTTCCCCAAACATATCCAATCCAAATTTTTAGGTATCCATTATGTTCCACGCAGTTTAAAGTTCAGGAGATTATACATTTGAGCAGGAAGCTCCACCCACAGTCTTCAGGACAAGGGTTATAATTTATGTCCTGGGGGCATGTAAGTTTTTTTTTTATTGAAATCTGTGTCGTAGAAACTTGAAAAGGGGCTCATACGATTGGAAATTCAAAGAACTAGTGCCCTTTTTAATAGTAGAAAGTGATTTGAGGGCAACTAACCCCCATCTCACGATCACATTTTCCCAAACACATCGAATCAAAATTTTTAGATAGCCGTTTTATTCAACGAAGTTGAAAGTTTTGGAAATTAGGTCTTTAAGGATGACACCCCCCCTCCCCCCCCCAGCCCTCAGGGTAAGGGTTGTAAGTTATGCCCTGGGGGCATTATTGAAAGCGTTGTCGCTGAAGCGTTGTCGTAGAAAAAGGCTAGTGCCTTTTTTAATAGTTGAAAGTGATTGGAGAGCGACTAAAAAAATACAAAAGAATATGCATTGTCAGTTTAATATACATATACTGATATTTAGTAATCAAAATGTTAATATTATTTGATTTATTAAAGATATAAAAATAAAAATATGTAGATTTTTATCAATAAATTGTAAATTATGTTCTGGCCTTGGGAAGGCATAAGGGTTTTGAGCCCAACATATTTTACTTTCTGCTCGTTTTGAGTTTGACTCGGTTATTTATTGTAATTTCTGTTCGTTTTGGGTTTCATTTATTTATCGATGCTGATTTGTGGTAGTTTCACGCTTGGTAGATTATTTGATTTTATTTTTGCTCATTTTTTGTTTAATGGAGTTCTTTACTTTTCTTTGAAAAACTTATTTTGTGGAAAAAGTTTTTTTAATTAATTTCAGTAAAAGATTGACATATTACACCTTGTTGAAATCAGAATCAAGAAGGATTTTCAATCTGTAGCATTTTAGGGCCTATAGTTGGACCTTTCCATCCCTGCCTTTTCCAACACCTCCCCCAGCCTTAATGTCAAAACTACCGACATGTTGTACCTCGTAATCTGGAGTGGTCGTTCATGGATTATAGAAGTAATTGTCTTGAATGATTAAATGTTCATGAATAAAGATCAATAAGACTGTCCTAAATTAAAACACACTGAGAGCATACTTCACAATTCCAGCTTTTTGGAATTCAAGAATTTCCGAAGTTTGGCCTACTAGTCAAAAATCATAACAAGTCATTCTGTGTCTATTTATAATTGGTATTGGTGCATTATAAGGACACTTCTAAAAAGTCAAGTTTGGTTAATGCTAATGAAATAAAATAACATAGGATGAATATATGATAGTTTATAAACAAATTTGGGCTATGTATTTGCACATCAGGGTGCGGGTGGTAAAGCATACCATATATTAAATAAGTAACCTAACCTAACCTAGGTACTTCCCCCCCCCTCTCTTAAACCCCAAAAAACAACAGTTTAAATATCGTAAACGCAATGAAAACTACTCTGCATTCCATTTCACAATAGCGGTCTCTTTAAAATACCCAGTCTGGCGGGTTCCGTCTCTCATTAGTATATAAAAGTGTCCGTTTAACGCACCAGTACCTTATAATTTGAACATTTATCAAATTTTCTTACAATGTTGATCAATTTGCACGGGCAGCAAAGGTCGGGTTCCGTTTCAAAATATATATTTTCTGTTTATATAGGGTTTTTACTCGTAGTTTGAAAATATTGGTAACAAATATAGATTTACTAGCAAAATAATTAAGTCGGAACTAGCGGCATCATGACAGCCGCCTTTTAAATATCAATTTAAGTCTAAAAATATCCTAGCAGCGGTACGGTTATTTGTCAATTAGAGCTTGTCCTATCCCTCTAGATGAAAGAAACACTTTTCTCTTCTTGGGATCGCTTGGCATGTTCGTTACTTAAACTTTTTCTACTTTAATTCCATAGAGAACAATGAATCAGCCAATTAGCGATGCTGTTCGACACATCTCGAAGCTTACCGATTTTCTACTTATTTTTCCTAGCTTCTTCATTAATAATAAATGCCCCCTTTTCAATTAAGAACCAATATATCAGAGAAAGGCTAAACTCTTTAACTTCCAAGGAATAATCAGTGTTACATGCAACGAACAAGGGAGTGTGTACTTGGTTACTTCAAATACACCAAAAACGCTAGAGAGGAGTGGACGCGTAGGAAGCAGAGCTAAGAAATCGCTTTGCATAAAATAGATAGCTGGCTCGGCTTTTACGTTTTCTGATTTCTTAAAAATTGTTTAGGAAAGGATGGCCTTGCTTAAGAGCAAGGCCGTATCAAAGTTTTCTTTCGGAGGGGGGTTTTACAAACGGATTTTTTCGTGGGGAGGGGCGGGGTTTACATAAAAAAAGCCTCAAAAAATGCATACAAAATTTGTGTATATTCATTTTTGTTACGTTTTTACGAGTCAGAAAATATTTCAGAGGGGGGGGGGGTCTTACTTAAGAGTTTTATCAATAGGTGTTTGAATGCTTAAATCAGACCGATACTTTTCTAAAAAATGAAGCCGTATAGCCGTATAATAGCCTGGGACTTTACTTTTCTGTAAGGATTCTCTGTTATTCGTTTAGCCTGTACTTATTCGAATATTTGTCTAAAGTTAATCCAAAGTGTAATCCAAAGCCGTGGTATACATGCAAGCGATTTTTTTTTGCAAATAATTTCCTTTAAAGCTTAATTCCTTGATGCGTCCACGTGCATGAATTAAGCTTTGCTATTAGGACAGTTTATTCGAGATTCAAACCAGTACGCATTAAGTACAAAAAAAACTAAATAATTACGGTTAAAGATGCTTGACACTTCATTACGGTTAAAGATTGACTTTGCTTAAACTTTGAAAGTTTAATTTGAAACGGCTAATTTTCTTAGATGTCACTTTTTGAAACAAGTTTGACAAGAAAATATGGGTAAAAGAAAGTTCAAAATGGTAAAAAATGTTAATGCTCTTATAGTCTTGCAAATCAGTATCACTAACAATCACAGTATATATAATTACTGTGCTAATTATATAAACTGTGCTAACAATATAAGTCACTGACACGCCCATGAAGTTTTGACAAATGACGGTAACTTTTTGTCAAACAAAAACAACCAACCGAACCCAAATTTGAATTTTAGCTATCCTATTAAAAGCGTAATTCTCTACAAGTCTTTTTAGAAAATTTCTTGAAACAAAATAGTTCTTTAGATATTTATCATAAGAGAATAACGACAATAGCCTACAGTTTTATCTGAGAAGAAACGTGGAGACTTATTTTTCAACGCAAAATTGTGCTGACCGAAAAGTAAGTCTTTTAGTTCATCTAAAAAGAAACAAACCAAATTTTTGCCCCCCCCCCACAAAAGCTTTTTTTTCATTTTGTGGTGTGAAATCCAGCTACCAAAGTGAAATTCTGACTAGTGCTGGAACCTGTTCTCTGTGGATTCCTTCGGCCGACTGATCAAACCTTTGCTGTTGGTAAAAAAGAAGTGCGACACATGGTAACACTTAACCTAGTTGACGAGAAACAGCTTGTATGAATATGGAAGGTTTTGACCTTTCTTGGAGGGTGACTGAAATGAAGCATAATAGAATGGAATGGAATGAGACGGATATATGCTTTAAGGGATTTTCCTTCGTTGATGTCTAATTGGAATGAGCTATGACTGCTTAATAACAGTTTGAAAGAAGCTGCAGCACCGGGTGGCGTAGCTAAAATCTGGTCGTTTTCAATTTCGTAATAGCTTTGTTAAGAAAAATAGTCAAAAAGAACTATTCATACAGTAAAATACTCGCAGGTCGACTATTGAATAAAGAAAGAAAATTGCAGTAATAAAATATGACAGTTAAAACAGGCACGTGTGGATAATATTTTTTTGGTAGGGGGGGGGGCAATTTAAAAAAGAATTTATTTGATAATTCGAAGGAAAAAAGCTGTCCAGAAATTCGGTAAAAAGATTTTATTTGATAATTTGAAGGAAAAAAGCTGTCCAGAAATTCATTAAAATGTAAGATTTCAGGGTGGGTGAGCCCCGAACCCCCTCCACTGTATACGTCCCTGGATTAGTCATTGGAATAAATAGAAACATAATGATGGGCACAATTGCTCTCTGGGGCAACTTTTTCCTCTAGCAGAAAAACAATATGAACAGTTATCCGAAAATAGATTGCCGTAATTGTCAACAAACAATAATTATAATTATTCCCATTATGATTATTGATGTTTAATGTTGCAGCTTCTCCAGTTCTTTTTCGAAGCTTGGACCTACTTTTTTTCGCAAATCTATCACTGTTAAAAATTCATTGGGGTACTAAGCCGCCAGTAGTATCGTATTAATTACCACGAATTACACATGGAATTACACAAGAACCCTACAAGAATATGCTCAAAAGTGTAATAGATACGAACGATACATTGAATTGCGCAAGAAAAACCCCATGGTTGTAAAGTGAAATTATGTCACTCTTCTAGTTTTTCTAAACCAGTATTGCCTATAACTTAATATATTCAAATATTTTTTGATAACTTGATCTGAGACCGCCATAGGACCATGTTATTCTGAGACCGTCATAGGATCATGTTATTCTGAGCTTGTTATTTGCTTGCCTGTATAGCAATCTCCATGTTATTTGCTTATTTTTTTTTGTTATTAAAAAATTGGCACACTATAATCAGAATTATTTGATTGACATTTAAAAAGGGGTAATGAGATTCGCAAATTGGACGCTATGAACGATATTAATTAATGTTTTGAATAATAGGAGTGTGAATGATTCTAATTAGTGATTGGATTGTATGAAGGTGGAGAAAAAAAAGGATTAAACTGATTAGCAGTTAAGGTAACCCCGAAGGAGTTGTTAACTCAGGTAATTTGTTATAAATTTGAAACAACATCAGTCTATGAAAATAGCTAACGACGATAGAATGACATTGTGACTTGACCTAGCTTTACCTTTCCGATGTGGTCTGTATAATACACAAGTGATTTTTGATAAGTATTGCCAATTTAAAATAGGATCTAACGTTCCCTTCGTTCCCACATTTCTGAGAGCAGGGGAGGGAGGGGGTCAATTTTGGAGGGAAAACCAAAAATACTCAGAATCGAAAATAAATGGGATCTGCTTCAAGGGCAAGGCTCAGAGGCCCTTCGGTCCCCCATTTCTGAGGGCAGGGGAGGGGGAGGAGGGAGTTAATTTTGGAGAGAAAACAAAAAATACTCAGAAACGAAAATAAATGAGATCTGCCTCAAGGGGAAGTCTCAGAGCCCCGTCATTCCCCCATTTCTGCGGACAAGGGAGGGGGGGGGGGTCAATTTTGGAGGGAAAACCAAAAATACTCAGACACTAATATCAATATCAGTAACCATTCTATTTCAACTTTCTCCAAGTTGATCAAATTGATCTCAAAAGGGTTCATGATAAAAAAAAAGTTTGGGGCAAGAAAAAAACTAAAATAATATCACGAAATCATTTTCAACACTCAGAACAGGGGGATGTTGGAATTGAATCATAGAGAAACATCGAGCTTACTTAAAAAAAACTACCGCTAATCAATATCTATATATAAATTAAACACAAACTGAAAAGAAATTAGAATAAATAATCGAGACAAACTCAAAACGAGCAGAAATTAACATAAGTTGGGGGCAAAACCTCTAGGCCTTCCCACGGCCCGTGTGGGGGGTGGGGGGGTAGGGGGGAGGATCTTTCCATGGAGGGGGCTCTGGAGTTCCCAGCATTATTTAAAAAGCTTCCTACGCTAATTAAACAAGTTTTGGATATTTTTGTCAGTTTGTAGTTTACGCACTAATAGCAATATCATTAACGATTTTATTTAAACTATTTCCAAACTTATCAAATTTGTTTCTAAAGGGTTCATGATAAAAACAAAATAGTTTGGGGGGCAAGAAAAAAAACACTAAAATAATGTCATGAAATCATTTTCAACACTCAGAGCAGGGGGACGTTGAGATTGAATCATAGAGAAAAAATAAATTTACTTAAAAAAAACTTTCACTAATCAGCATCTATAGATAAATGAAACCCAAACCGAAAAGAAATTACAATAAATAATCGAGTCAAACTCAAAACGAGTAGAAATTAACATAAGTTGGGGGCAAAACCCCTATACCTTCCCAAGGCCAGTGTGGGGGGCTGGGGGTTAGGTGGGAGGATCTTTTCATGGAGGGGGCTCTGGATTTCACAGCATTATTTAAAAAGCTTCCTATGCTAATTAAACAAAAGTTTTGGATATTTTTGTCAGTTTGTAGTTTACGCACTAATATCAATATCAGTAACGATTCTATTTGAACTTTCTCCAAGTTGATCAAATTGATCTCAAAAAGGTTCATGATAAAAAAAAAGTTTGGGGCAAGAAAAAAAACTAAAATAATGTCGCGAAATCATTTTCAACACTCAGAGCAGGAGGACGTTGGGATTGAATCATATAGAAACATCGAGTTTATTTAAAAAAATTCTTCTAAAGGGCTTAATATTCTCAAGGTTTTAGCTTTTGACGGATAACATTAAACCTAAGGAAACATTCCAAAGCAGAGAAGCAATCTGGCAACCTAGCTGTGATTATCGACGTAAGTTTTAAACATATATTCTAAAAATATTTTAATAATTTAGTAAATCGATTCCTTTTATGCATGCGGTGAATAATGCTATTTCATGATTGACACGTAAAAAATTTGTGGCACAATATAACTGAATTAGCATGCATATATTTTTGGTTAATGAGATACAGGAGCCTTCAGGGTGTTAAAAATTTTATAGGCCTGTATACAATTCAAAAATTACCAGTTTTATTGGAACTCAAACATCGTCTGTGGAACATGTACTCGCCTTGTTTTACCAGTTTTAATGGTTTTAAGCTATTACTAAAACCTTTATAAACATCAACTTTGATGAAAATCGACGCTACCAGTGGAATAGCAAATAAAATATATAAATATGAAATAAAATCTTGATTCATAGAGCCTTGAGCATCCTCAAATTCAATAAGGAGGATTATTCTAGTTGATTTGTAGACACACATGTCACGTGTGTGGGGATCTATTTATTTCTTAGAAGATGGGGGGAGGGGGATTAGATGTGTGGATCTAGATCCTGAATTTGGACCAAATTTTGAATGCAGGAAGTTCAAACTGGACCTCAACAGCTCATTATGTTATTTTTATTATTATAAAACTATTTCAATTAAATACACGAGAATATTCAAAGCAAAAGAAGACATTGAACTGAAATCTAACGAGACCTAAGTCTCGAAAGGTCGTTATTTTATTTTATAATTAAACAATTTCAATCAAATAAACGAGAATATTCAAAACGTCATAAGCCTTGGCCATTCTAATTTCAAAATGTTATCTCCAATACGTAAATAAAGAAATAATAATAAATGTTGCGTTTAATGTTCTATTAACCAAACCAATTACCGTTTAACTAGGTTTAGGTAGAGATATTATAGGTCAGAGATATTAAAATGTCAATCTCCCCCCACCCCCGACCATTGTTTTAAATTTCTCTGCCTCCCTCAGAGATAGCTGAATATAATGCATTTTTTTTATTATCAAAGAAAACAATCGTTTGCGTCTTTCTGAACACTCTGTGGGGGGGGGGGTGGAGGCAAGTGTTTAGTTTAAATAATTCTAGGAGGAATTGAGTTTTGAGGATGGGGTGAAAAAATTAACATGTTTTTTTTTCAACTTGATAAAATAATTGTTATTTCACATAGAAAATAAAACCTTTTTTCTATAGGCTAATGAATTAGCCTTTTCGACATTTTTCAACACCGTAAAAGTGTATGTCAGAGATATTAAAATGTTAATCTCCCCCCACCCCCGCTCTGACAAGTATTTAGTTTAAATAATTCTAGGATGAATTGATTTTTGAGGATGGGGTGAAAAAATGAAGAAAGCACTCTTTTGCGTCTTTCTGAACTTTCTATGGGAGGGGGGTGGAGGCAAGTATTTAGTTTAAATAATTCTAGGAGGATTTGAGTTTTGAGGATGGGGTGAAAAAATGAACATGTTTTTTTTTAACTTGATAAAATAATGGTTATTTCACATATAAAATAAAACCTTTTTTCTATAGGTTAATGAATTAGCCTTTTCGACCCTTTTCAACACCGTAAAAGTGTATGTCAGAGATATTAAAATGTTAATCTCCCCCCAGCACCACTCTGACAAGTATTTACTTTAAATAATTCTAGAAGGAATTGAGTTTTGAGGATGGGGTGAAAAAATGAACACGTTTTTTTTTTTTTTAAGAATGTACACGTGAATTCATGACTTACATTCATTGTGCAATCGTCATTGCCTCAAGGGCAAGGCTCAGAGGCCCTTCGTTCCCCCATTTCTTTTGGCAGGGGAGGGGGAGGGTCAATTTTGGAGGGAAAACCAAAAATGCTCAGAATCGAAAATAAATGGGATCTGCCTCAAGGGCACGGCTCAGAGGCCCCTCGTTCCCCCAGTTCTGAGGGCTGGGGAGGGGGGAGGGTCAATTTTGGAAGGGAAAACCAAAAATACTCAGAAAGTTCATTTTGAATTTCCTTCATTGAAGTGCAAGAGTTGGAATATTTCAGTAGTGTTTTGTTGTGCTTTACCTTGTCATAGTTGCATTCTCTTAATTTTTCAAAGTTCATTTTGAATTTCTTTCGTTGAAATGCAAGAGTTGGAATATTTCAGTAGTGACTTGTTGTGCTTTACCTTGTCACAGTTATATTCTCTTGATTTTTCGAAGTTTATTTTGAATTTCTGTCGTGAAATGCAAGAGTTGGAGTATTTCAGTATTGTTTTATTGTGCTGTACCTTGTCACAGTTACATTCTGTTGATTTTCATAGTTCATTTTGAATTTCTTTCATTGAAATGCAAGAGTTGGAATATTTCAGTAGTGTTTTGTTGTGCTTTACCTTGTCGCAGTTACATTCTCTTAATTCTTCAAAGTTCATTTTGAATTTCTTTCGTGAAAGGCAAGAATTGGAATATTTCAGTAGTGTATTGTCGTGGTTTACCTTGTCACAGCTACATTATCATTATTTTTAAAAGTTCATTTTGAGTTTCTGTAGTGAAATGCAAGAGTTGGAATATTTCAGTAGTGACTTGTTGTGCTTTACCTTGTCACAGTTACAGTTACATTCTCATGATTTGTTGAAGTTCATTTTGAATTTCTGTCGTGAAATGCAACAGTTGGAATATTTCAGTAGTGTTTTGTTGTGCTTTACCGTGTCACTGTTACATTCTGTTGATTTTCATAGTTCATTTTGAATTTCTTTCATTGAAGTGCAAGAGTTGGAATATTTCAGTAGTGTTTTGTTGTGCTTTACCTTGTCAAAGTTACATTCTCTTAATTTTTCAAATTTCATTTTGAATTTCTTTCGTGAAATGCAAGAATTGGAATATTTCAGTAGTGTCTTGTTGTGGTTTACCTTGTCACAGCTACATTCTCATGATTTTTCAAAGTTTATTTTGAATTTCTGTCGTGAAATGCAAGAGTTGGAATATTTCAGTAGTGACTTGTTGTGCTTTACCATGTCACATTTACATTCTCTTGATTTTTCGAAGTTCATTTTGAATTTCTGTCGTGAAATGCAAGAGTTGGAAAATTGGGGTCTTAGTGCACCAGCCTGAATGGTGGAAATCCACTAGCTCAGTATTGGGGTCTTAGTCCACCAGCCTGAGTGGTGGAAATCCACTAGCTCAGTATTGGGGTCCCAGTCCACCAGCCTGAATGGTGGAAATCCACTAGCTCAGTATTGGGGTCTTAGTCCACCAGCCTGAATGGTGGAAATCCCCTAGCTCAGTATTGGGGTCTTAGTCCACCAGCCTGAATGGTGGAAATCCACAGCTTTACCTTGTCACAGTTACATTCTCTTGATTTTTCGAAGTTCATTTTGAATTTCGGTCGTGAAATGTAAGAGTTGGAATATTTCAGTAGTGTTTTGTTGTGCTTTACCTTGTCACACTTACATTCTGTTGATTTTCATAGTTCATTTTGAATTTCTTTCATTGAAATGCAAGAGTTGGAATATTTCAGTAGTGTTTTGTTGTGCTTTACCTTGTCACAGTTACATTTTCTTAATTTTTCAAAGTTCATTTTGAATTTCTTTCGTGAAATGCAAGAATTGGAATATTTCAGTAGTGTCTTGTAGTGGTTTACCTTGTCACAGCTACATTCTCATGATTTTTCAAAGTTCATTTTGAATTTCTGTCGTGAAATGCAAGAGTTGGAATATTTCAGTAGTGACTTGTTGTGCTTTACCTTGTCACAGTTACATTCTCTTGATTTTTCGAAGTTCATTTTGAATTTCTGTCGTGAAATGCAAGAGTTGGAAAATTGGGGTCTTAGTCTACCAGCCTGAATGGTGGAAATCCACTAGCTCAGTATTGGGGTCTTAGTCCACCAGCCTGAATGGTAGAAATCCACTAGCTCAGTATTGGGGTCCCAGTCCACCAGCCTGAATGGTAGAACTTCACTCGCTCAGAATTGGGGTCTTAGTCCACCAACCTGAATGGTGGAAATCCACTAGCTCTTTATTGGGGTCTTAGTCCACGACCCATAATGGTCGAAATCCACTAGCTCAGTAGTGGGGTTTTAGTCAACCAGCGTAAATGGTGGAAAGTTACTAGCTATGTATTGGGCTGTCAGTCGACCTGCCTGGATGGTGGAAATCCACTAAGTCAGAATTGGGGTTTTTGTCCACCAGTCTGAATTGTGGAAATTTACTTACTTAATCTTAGGGTCTTAGGCAATGTTCAGAGTGGAGCGTTGGGGTCTGACTCTCTTGGCTTTATTTGTCAAGGCAGGTGCCCACCTCACCTGTCCAGAGTCTCAGGCAAGTGACCCTAAATTTGAAAAAGTGAAAATTGGCTCAGATTTTCTAAACTGAGCTGAGACAATGAATAGATACTATTGGGAAAGTGATTGGAGACGCTGAGCATCCGTGAACAAGGGCTAAATTGAGAGAGGAATTTGGGACAATATTTGGGGGCGTCCACCCGCCCAGAGTCTGCAGCAGGTGACCCAAAAATTAAAAAAACACACAGAGACGACAGGCACAAAGAGACGAATCACACACAGAGAGGACAAACACACAGAAACGACACATAGAGACGACACTTGCACAGAGACGATACACACACACAGAGTCAACGCACACAGAGAGACGAGACACACACACAGAAATGACAAACACACATAGAGACGACACACACACAAAGAGACGTCACACACACAAACAGATACGAAACACACATAGAGACGACACACACACACAGAGATGACACACACATAGAGACAACACACACACACAGAGACAACATCTACACAGAGACGACACACACACACAGAGACGACACACACAGAGACGACACACTCAAAGTGACGACTTACACATAGAGACGATACACACACAGCGACGACAAGCACACAGAAACGACACACACACACACACACAGACGACACACACATAGAGACAACAAACATAGAGAGAAGACACAAAAACAGAGACGACACACTCACATAGAGATGACACACATACACGCACACACACACACACACACACACCCTCACCCTCACCCACAATCCCACTCACTCAATATAAATAAATAACTCTCTCTATATAAATCTCTCTCTCTCTCACACACACACCCACACACTCACACTCAAACTAATACCTAGACTCTAAAACAAAAACACACACACACACACGCACGCACACACGCACACACACACACAAAGACAACAAACACAGAGAAGACGACACACACAGAGAGACGATAAACATACAGAGAAGACACAAAAACAGAGACGACACACC
Organism: Artemia sp. Qi Xiang Cuo; assembly: GCF_049724085.1. Lineage (NCBI taxonomy): Eukaryota > Metazoa > Arthropoda > Branchiopoda > Anostraca > Artemiidae > Artemia > Artemia sp. Qi Xiang Cuo. Next base: position 36,280,934 of record NC_142812.1, read on the forward strand.
CACAGAGATGACACACACATTGAGATGACACACGCACATACACGACACACAAACAGAGTCATAGTGAGAGAGATCCAAAAAGCTGGGTTGATCTAGGTTCACTTAGAGTGGCGCGCCACTCTAAGTGAACCTAGATCAACCCAACTTTTTGGATATCTCTCACTATGACTCTGTTTGTTTGTCGTGTCTGTGCGTGTGTCATCTCAATGTGTGTGTCATCTCTGTGGGTGTGTCGTCTCTGTTTTTGTGTCTTCTCTGTATGTTTATCGTCTCTGTTTGTGTGTCGTCTTCTCTGTGTTTGTTGTCTTTGTGTGTGTGTGGGTTTGTGTGTGTGTGTGAGTGTGTATGTTTGTCATCTCTATGTGAGTGTGTCGTCTCTGTTTTTGTGTCTTCTCTGTATGTTTGTTGTCTCTATGTGTGTGTCGTCTGTGTGTGTGTGTGTGTCGTTTCTGTGTGCTTGTCGTCGCTGTGTGTGTATCGTCTCTATGTGTAAGTCGTCACTTTGAGTGTGTCGTCTCTGTGTGTGTGTGTGTCGTCTCTGTGTGGATGTTGTCTCTGTGTGTGTGTGTTGTCTCTATGTGTGTGTCATCTCTGTGTGTGTGTGTCGTCTCTATGTGTGTTTCGTATCTGTTTGTGTGTGTGACGTCTCTTTGTGTGTGTGTCGTCTCTATGTGTGTTTGTCATTTCTGTGTGTGTGTCTCGTCTCTCTGTGTGCGTTGACTCTGTGTGTGTGTATCGTCTCTGTGCAAGTGTCGTCTCTATGTGTCGTTTCTGTGTGTGATTCGTCTCTTTGTGTCTGTCGTCTCTGTGTGTTTTTTAAATTTTTGGGTCACCTGCTGGAGACTCTGGGCGGGTGGACACCCCCGAATATTTTCTCAAATTCATCTCTAAATTTAGCACTTGTTCACGGATGCTCAGCGTCTCCAATCACTTTCCCAATAGTATCTATTCATTGTCTCAGCTCAGTTTAGAAAATCTGAGCCATTTTCCACTTTTTCAAATTTAGGGTCACTTGCCTGAGACTCTGGGCAGGTGAGGTGGGTACCGGCCTTGACAAATAAAGCCCAGATGGTAGCGAACACTGACTAAGACCCCAATTCTGAGCTAGTGAATTTCAACCATTCAGGCTGGTGGACAAAGACCCCAATTCTGAGCTAGTGAATTTCCACCATTCTGGCTGGTGGACTAAGACCCTAATTCTTAGCTCGTGAATTTCCACCATTCAGGCTGGTGGACTGAGACCCCAATACTGAGCTAGTAGATTTCCACCATTCAGGGTCGTGGACTATGACCCCAATAAAGAGCTAGTGGATTTCCCCCATTCAGGCTGGTGGACTAAGACCTCAATTCTGAGCTAGTGAATTTCCACCGTTCAGGCTGGTGGAATGGGACCCCGATTCTGAGCTAGTGGATTTCTACCATTCAGGCTGGTGGACTAAGACCCCAATACTGAGCTAGTGGATTTCCACCATTCAGGCTGGTAGACTAAGACCCCAATTTTCCAACTCTTGCATTTCACGACAGAAATTCAAAATGAACTTCGAAAAATCAAGAGAATGTAACTGTGACAAGGTAAAGCACAACAAGTCACTACTGAAATATTCCAACTCTTGCATTTCACGACAGAAATTCAAAATGAACTTTGAAAAATCATGAGAATGTAGCTGTGACAAGGTAAACCACTACAAGACACTACTGAAATATTCCAATTCTTGCATTTCACGAAAGAAATTCAAAATGAACTTTGAAAAATTAAGAAAATGTAACTGTGATAAGGTAAAGCACAACAAAACACTACTGAAATATTCCAACTCTTGCATTTCAATGAAAGAAATTCAAAATGAACTATGAAAATCAACAGAATGTAAGTGTGACAAGGTCCAAACCAGACAGTTTGAACTTCCTGCATTCAAAATTTGGTCCAAATTCAGGATCTAGATCCACACTTCTAATCCCCCTCCCCCCATCTTCTAAGAAATAAATAGATCCCCACACACGTGACATGTGTGCATACAAATCAACTAGAATAATCCTCCTCATTGAATTTGAGGATGCTCAAGACTGTATGAATCAAGATTTTATTTCATATTTATATATTTTATTTGCTATTCCACTGGTAGCGTCGATTTTCATCAAAGTTGATGTTTATAAAGGTTTTAGTAATAGCTTAAAACCATTAAAACTGGTAAAACAAGGCGAGTACATGTTCCACAGACGATGTTTGAGTTCCAATAAAACTGGTAATTTTTGAATTGTATACAGGCCTATAAAATTTTTAACACCCTGAAGGCTCCTGTATCTCATTAACCAAAAATATATGCATGCTAATTCAGTTATATTGTACCACAAATTTTTTACATGTCAATCATGAAATAACATTATTCACCGCATGCAAATAGGGAGTCGATTTACTAAATCATTAAAATATTTTTAGAATATCCGTTTAAAAATTAAGTCGATAATAACAGCTAGATTGCCAGATTGCTTCTCTGCTTTGGAATGTTTCCTTAGGTTTAATGTTATCCGTCAAAAGCTAAAACCTTGAGAATATTAAGCCCTTTAGAAGAATTTTTTAAAATAAACTCGATGTTTCTCTATGATTCAATCCCAACGTCCCCCTGCTCTGAGTGTTGAAAATGATTTCACGACATTATTTTAGTTTTTTTTTCTTGCCCCAAACTTTTTTTTTATCATGAACCCTTTTGGATCAACTTGGAGAAAGTTCAAATAGAATCGTTACTGATATTGATATTAGTGCGTAAACTACAAACTGACAGAAATATCCAAAACTTTTGTTTAATTAGCATAGGAAGCTTTTTAAATAATGCTGGGAAATCCAGAGACCCCTCCATGAAAAGATCCTCCCACCTAACCCCAGCCCCCCACACTGGCCTTGGGAAGGTATAGGGGTTTTGCCCCCAACTTATGTTAATTTCTGCTCGTTTTGAGTTTGACTCGATTATTTATTGTAATTTCTTTTCGGTTTGGGTTTCATTTATTTATAGATGCTGATTAGTGGTAGTTTTTTTTTAATAAGCTCGATGCTTCTCTATAATTCAATCTATACGTTCCCCAGCTCTAAGTGTTGAAAATGATTTCACGACATTATTTTAGTTTTTTTTTCTTGCCCCAAACTATTTTTTTTATCATGAACCCTTTAGAGATCAATTTTATCAACCTGGAGATAGCTACAATAGAATCGTTACTAATACTGATATTATTGCTTAAACTATAAACTGACAAAACTATACAAAACTTTTGTTTAATTAGCATAGGAAGCTTTTTAAATAATGCCGGGAAATCCAAAGCCCCCTCCATGGAAAGATCTTCGCACCTAACCCCCAACCCCCACACGGGCCTTGGGAAGGCATAGGGGTTTTACCCCCAACTTATGTTAATTTCTGCTCGTTTTGAGTTTGAATAGATTATTTATTCTAATTTCTTTTCGGTTTGTGTTTCATTTATATATAGATATTGATTAGAGGTAGTTTTTTTTAAGTAAGCTCGATGTTTCTATATGATTCAATCCCAACGTTCCCCTGTTCTGAGTGTTGAAAATGATTTCACGATATTATTTTAGTTTTTTTTTTGCCTCGAACTATTTTTTTTTTATCATGAACCCTTTTGAGATTAATTTGATCAACTTGGAGAAAGTTCAAATAGAATCGTTACTGATATTGATATTAGTGTCTGATTATTTTTGGTTGTCCCTCCAAAATTGACCCCCCCTCCCCTGCCCCTCAGAAATGGAGGAATTATGGAGCACTGAGCCATCCCATTGAAGCATATCCAAGTTATTTTCTATTCTGAGTATTTTGATTTTCTCTCCAAAATCGGCTCCCTCCGCCCCCTCCCCTGCCCTAGGTAATGGGGAAACAACGGGCCTCTGAGCCATCCCCTTGAGGCAGATCTCATTTATTTTCTATTCTGAGTATTTTTGGTTTTCCCTCCAAAACTGACCCCCCCCCTCCCCAGCCCTCAGAAATGGGGGAACGAAGGGAACGTTAGATCCTATTTTAAATTGACAATACTTATCAAAAATCACTTGTGTATTATACAGACCACATCGGAAAGATAAAGCTAGGTCAAGTCACAATGTCATTCTATCGTCGTTAGCTATTTTCATAGACTGATGTTGTTTCAAATTTATAAAAAATTACCTGAGTTAACAACTCCTTAGGGGTTACCTTAACTGCTAATCAGTTTAATCCTTTTTTTTCTCCACCTACATACAATCCAATCACTAATTAGAATCATTCACACTCCTATTATTCAAAACATTAATTAATATCGTTCATAGCGTCCAATTTGCGAATCTCATTACCCCTTTTTAAATGTCAATCAAATAATACTGATTATAGTGTCCAATTTTTTAATAACAAAAAAAATAAGCAAATAAAATGGAGATTGCTATACAGGCAAGCAAATAACAAGCTCAGAATAACATGATCCTATGACGGTCTCAGAATAACATGGTCCTATGGCGGTCTCAGATCAAGTTATCAAAAAATATTTGAATATATTAAGTTATAGGCAATACTGGTTTAGAAAAACTAGAATAGTGACATAATTTCACTTTACAACCATGGGGTTTTTCTTGCGCAATTCAATGTATCGTTCGTATCTATTACACTTTTGAGCATATTCTTGTAGGGTTCTTGTGTAATTCCATGTGTAATTCGTGGTAATTAATACGATTCTACTGCCGCCCGAAGTCAACATCTGTTCCAAAATCTGTTTTTGGCAAACTGGGCAAAATTTTGTTCCTTAAACCCACTCTTTTTACAGCTTCTTTGTTGGCCTCTTCTCAAAAAATCTCCAAAGTCAAGTCATTCTGTAAAATTGTCGAAGCCAAATCATGTGGCTACATCGTTCTCTTACCCCCTTGCCGGCTATTCTAGGGACATGGTTTTTGTGCATCCTAAGCACGTGGCAAAGTCACTTTGTCATTTTTGAAATTGAACTGCTTCATTCAGAGAGTCTAGTATTTGGCATCTAATCTCTAATCTTTACGCTTAGAATCATCCTTAAGGAATATGTCTAAACATAATTTTCCAAGCACATCCTACTCTGCCTACTTTAATGCCCGTCGTTCCGTCCTACTGAGGGTATATCCCGTAGCGTCAATGGGGGGGAGTGTCCCAGTCAGTTTAGATTTTAAATAATACCTTTTTTTGTTTATTTTCTGGGAAATTGGCTTTTTTGGTATTTTCATTTAAAAAGTTAAAGAATCAACATAATTGCTCCCCCTTAGATTTTGAAAAAAAACACTCTTGTTTCTCCTTGATTTCCATGGATTGACGCCACTGACTATACCTCTCTTGCTTCATTCAAGTTTTGCCTTATTTAGATACTTATTTCGATTGATTAAAGAATATGTGCAGACAACATTATTTATAACACAGCTTGAAAAAAGAAAGGCAAACTTTTTTTCGCAGTGTTTTTAGCTTCTAAGACTCTCACCCAAAATTTTGGAAAAAATGGTTTTCCAGTTTTGGCTTGATAAACTTTCAGTTCTGTGCTCAGATATAACCTAATGTTTTGTAAAACTTTTTCCCTCATTTCTATCGTGTCTTGGTGCTTTCAACCGATTTTCGTGCTAGTAAGAATGAATTAAAATATACTAGAAATTCCTATAGCGTTCCCTTCATGGCTAATAAGAAAAACTGAAAACTGATGACATCCTTTTTTATAGTAGCTAGAATAGCTAAATCTATTATGGCATTGACCTTATAAAATTTAACCATAAATAATGACTGGTATCTTTTACTGGATTGGCTGAATACTAAAACACAGGGAAAAACAGAGACTATTGTACTATGTATCCGTGTTAAAGAGTGCGCTTTATTTCTACTGGCTTGTCTTTGTGACGTCAGTCGTCACAATTTTTAAGCCAATACCATTATTCGGTTAGCATTTTTTAGAAAAGAAGCCAAAAACCCCACATTTTTGCCCTTTTTGCATTTACCTATTGTTGTTATGTCAAATTTTTAGTCAATGAAAAGAACAAAAACCTGATTGGTTCTTTATTATGAAATTTAAGGAAGTATAAAGAACGAGATGTGTCACATTTATTAAAACTATAGTCTCTGTTTTTCTGTGGCTGGACCGAACTTTTATCTTCTACTGGAATCTATATAAAACTTTTGTGTCTTGTCATTGTATAGGGTCTTAGTTTGAGACTAGTTTGTGGTAAATTCGTCATTTTTATTAAGGCGTGGCTAAAGCACACTACTAATATATTTCTTAACATTAAACGTGATCGTCTCTTACTAGGTTGCTAGCCACCGCTGCAACCCGGATACTTGAAATTTAAGCAAGTATAAAGAACGAGATGTGTCACATTTCTTAAAACTATAGTCTCTGTTTCTCTGTGGCTGGACCGAACTTTTATCTTCTACTGGAATCTATATAAAACTTTTGTGTTTTGTCATTGTATAGGGTCTTAGTTTGAGACTACTTTGCGGTAAATTCGTCATTTTTATCAAGGCGTGTCTAAAGCACACTACTAATATATTTGATGAGAGTGTTTCACCTTTGTTTAATTAAAGAAACTGTTTGTTCGTGGCTCATGTTCCTGTTGTCCAACTAGCAGAGCTCTGCTAGATGTTTGGGACTGGGGTGCTGACAGAAGCTCCGCTCTTTCCGGTGAAATCTCAGTAAAAAGTAGAACTCAGCGAAAAAAAACAAATAGCCTGGCTCATAATCTTAAACCATGTCATTTCACTCATTTCACATCTCTAAGAATGAATCAAATTTGCAATGTTACTTCTCTTAAGACCTGACAAATACAGTCTCATGTCGAACAGTTGTTCGCTGTCGACATGAAAATTACACAGGTTTCAAAATACTTGTAGTTGCGCAAAATTGCAGTCTTTGCGCTTTGTGAATGACTAATCAAAATGTATAATAACTAGATGACATTCAAGAAAATGTTCTGTGTAAAGTCGTCCAGCTTTGGAGGTCGCAATTTCGAGTTCCACGGGTGACCGTTCTATTTTATTATTCCATATATATTTCCATATACCAGTAAAATAATTACATAACAATCTACAAATCCCCACAAAGGCTCCATGGCCTGTAGGAGGGGGATTATGAAAAGATCAAATAAACATTAAACATTTAAACGCTTAAGATTTAAACAATATAAACATAACATTAATATTTAAACATAAGCATTTTAACTTATTGGCTACTGATTCCATATTTGTTGGCTATTTAATGGCTTGTCGTTAGTCATTTGTTTCTTCGTTCTGTAGGATTGCATGTGCGAGGAGTATGCCCCCCCCGCAATGTTTTGGGGACTCAGAAAAATTCTTAAATTTCAATATTTTTCTTTTATATATATTTTTTTCTCTAGTATTTTACATGCAATGTCTGTTTACTGAGTTTTTCCGAATTTGAAGCGATGGAAAAGTTCGGTCTTTCGAGCATTCATGTGTTAAAGAAAAAGCGGTACCTGTTTGTTAGCCGATAAACTCACGAAAAGAGAAGTTTCGTTAATGCTAATGAAAGAAAACGAAATAGGGTGAAAATATAACAATTTATGAACTAATTTGGGCTATATATTTGCACATTAGGGGGGGGGGGGTAAAGCATAGTATATATTACATACGTAACCTAACCTAACTTAGGTACGTTTTTTTGCCCCTTCCACCCCAAAAAAACTAAAGGTTTAAACATATTTCACAGTGACCAATACCTCACTATTCAGCGAAAACCTGTTTTTCATTAGGATCTTTGACATTGTATATGCGGTCTTTCTCGCGTGTTTATTGGCTACTAAACAAGTACCGAAAAAGCCCTCATGGCAAACCCGTACAAGATATGGGTCCGGGGTATTTTCTTTGCCAGTCTTCAGTTTTTAGTACTGAATGACGAATGGATAACAGTTCGACGTTATTTGTAAGAGGGTATTATTACCTGGCTACGGTAAAACTTGTATTAACGATCATTTGCCAAAAAATTAGAGATAAGTATGTTTGGGGGAGGGTCACATAATACTACCCCCTCGTAATAACCTAAATGGCTTACATCTTTATTAATGCTATCCATAAAATATTTATTAATTATTTTCATTAGCAATATTATTATCTTTAGTATAGCTATTTTTAGGTTGTAACTTATTTCTTCGAAGTGTTCTCGTTTTCTTTCGTCAAAGAGCTGTATGCATACTGGTAAATTTATAGCTTGGTGACCCAATTTTTCAAGAGCCTGCCTTGCAAAAATACTGTTTCAATGCTTCATGCTTTTGGGCTGATCCATTTTTAAAATCTCAATTATATAACTAGAATTCAGCCAAACAATTCAGCTCACAATTCAGCTAAACCTTCCATTTTCTTTACAACTTGCCTATTCCTACATTTTTTAAAGCTATATCCCTCCCTACTTCTATCCTGAAAGACTATCCTGACTCAAGACTATCCCGAAAGACTATCATACCTACTTGTTGGAATTACACCAAGACTCCGGCTCCTAGGTTCACAGTTAAGGTTTTTTGGGGGAGTTCTTAAGTCATCCATCTACTAAACTTTCTCTGGTTATCTTCCTCTTCACTTTATAAAGGTTAATGAAATGGGTATATGTCTGGTTGATCTAGCGTTACAGCTAAGGGCTTATCTAGGATCGTTTTTGGGGTGATAGGTTCACAAATAAAACTTGAAAAACGCATCCAAAATTTGTTTACGTGCACTTTCGTTAGGTTTTTACGGGTGGGACAAAAATTTCAGGGGGTTTCGAACCGAGTACCCCCCCCCCCCTGGATACGGCCTTGTTGTTGTTTGGACCTACTAGGTCTAGAGGAGGCTTAGTATTCTAAGAAGTCTTATGATTTAGCAGCCAAGCAGCCAAAAGCAAAGAGTATGTTTCGAAGTAAATTGCACAGTGGCTGGCAATTTAGTTTCAATTGCTTAGGAGATTAGGATTAGGATTACTGATTAGGAGCGACATAATATATGTGATAATCCACTTGGTGTAGTTTTGATAACCTTATCCGTGTACTAAGGAAACTCAGTTAAATTTCAAATTTTTAACATTTATTACATAAGAAAAGGAAAGTGCTGAAAGTCCCGCGAATCATGCAGAAATTTTAAATTACGATGAGAAAAGGCAAATTGCAGATTGTGAGAGAACCTTAAATCGGTAATAAAGAAGTAATTAGCTATGTACTTTTTTCTCAGTAATTATTACTATAAACTAGTAGCTATAATTGCTTGTTTTTCAAGATGAAAGAAAGTCATTTCCGCGTTGGTAAATACAATTGAAAGATAATGTGTTCTGTTTTTTTAGCTATTGTCACCGGATAACAACTTCCTTTTCAAATATCAATTTTAGCTAATATGTCACAAGATATTTAAAAGAATTCTAAAGACACGTGATGATCGTATTAACGAGCAGGAAGCGAGAATAAAGGATTATTTGTTGCTTAAAGAATTATTGTCTTTGATTTAGCATTTGCTCACTTTGCGTGTATCTAGGCATAAAGAGCATGTATTCGCTTGTATAATGGATTGTATCTACACGGCTAATTTTTTTTGCCTATACTTTTGAGTGCACTAGTACTTCCGCACTGAGCTCTAATTGGCAATACAGTCGGTGAATCTGCTGCTTGATCACTTTTAGAGAATCACAATTTGGTGTCGAGAAAATTTAGTCCTCTTTTCCTTTAGCCATAGGTGAATCTATTGATAATACTAGAATGTGGCGAATGTCACAGCAATAATACTGTGCCCTATTTTTTCAATGACTGTCATCATGAACTTGGCCCCTCTTGGACTTCCAGCTTTAATTCTAAGTTCATGCTACACTAGAGACAAAAAAGAAAATATGGCAGGTCTAGCACAACATTAATTGAGGATACAAAATATATGATTATTGAGGATACCAATTTGTCGCAAGGCCAATGTAGTTGACTTTTAAAATGGTAAATTTTCTTCGAAAATCTCCGATTGTTATTTTTATTCTTAAAATGAAATTAAAAAGCATCTCATGATAGGGCTTTATTAACTTATTAGTCTTCTCTCCTTGCAAAGTGACTTACCACTTATTTGAACTAAGAATTTGCTTTTGAGCCAATAGAACCCATCTGATGGAGAACTCTCCTGCCCCTTCACATGCCTAGGTTAATATACAGGGGTTCTTCTTCCACCCCCTCCCCCCTTGAAGTGGCTATACGTTTACAATCTCCAACATGTCTTCCGATATTTTCCATATAATTTGCATGTTTTGTTGTTTCAAAGACCAGGGTAGAATCTAGAGCAAAATCTTGGGGGGGATGTGACAGGGGTGCCAATGAGCAAAATCTTGGGGGGGGGGGGTATGTGACAAAGGTGCCAATAATTAACCAAATTGACAAACTTATTCTAAAAAAAGCAAGGAATGAGGGTGCCAGAAAAGAATCTTGGGAGGAGCACGGGGCCCCCCAGTCCCCCTCCCTGGAATCGCCACTCTTAAAGAGCTCATAAAGGCTTTGAAATTAATTCAAGCGTGTTTGCTGTCTCAAATCTAGACTCTTTTTACATATGGGTCGGTCGAATATGTACAATACTTTCTTGAGCCGACGAATGGAAAGTTAGATTGTGAAATCGTGGGCTTGTATGTTTTGCCTTAATTCTTCAGCACTCTTAAAAAAAAGAAAGACAATCTGCTAGTAGAATGAGCACAAATGGAAGATATATTGCTTTCGATTTCTCTCTTTGATAAAAATAAAGAAGCAGAAGAAAAAACAAGGAATGGAGTCCGACATATAAATATGCCAGTATTTCGGTGGTAAATCATATTGGAGGCTGTTTCTTTTCGTTTCCTTTTTCGCTCTAAATTAGTTTTTTGACATGACCTGCCTTTTCGTATCCGTCCTAGAATAAGAAAGAAGCTTCGATCTAACTTGAAAGGAAAATTTGTCTAGTGTTTCGAGCGTGAATGACCTTCTACTTGCCGGCGGTTTTCTATAAACACTTTATGATAAAATTAGAAATAAATAAGACGCGATAAGATTAAAGTATGCCTTCCCTAAATTCTAGCAAAAAAGAAAATTTCACCTGAACGAATCTCTATTTGTAAATACCATAAAGTGTTTCTATAAAGGGGGCCCTAGGGCCTATCTCTGGAATGTTCTGATTTGGGAGATCCTCCCTTAGTTTCCGATAGGTCTGATGATTTTTTTCGGTAATATTCTAGATATTTTCAGATATTCTTTAATATGATCCTAATTTTTTAAGTATTCTGTATATCCTATGCAACAAGTAAGGTCTGATCACCTGTTTTTCAGTGCTCGGCGTTTTAGTTATTTATTATATTTTTTATTCGATGTATATATAATTTTCCCAATTAACTAACTTGTTTGAATTGTTCTCTTTTGAATGATGGTAGTCTTATTTGCGGCTTAGATGTTACGAAAAACCTTGATCTCTGCCATATTATGCATTGTAAGTATTGACATTGTAAATTTCATACCAGAAAATTGTAGAAAAACTTTGCTTCGATTTTTCTGCTCTGCACAAGGGGCTTTCTATCTCAAAATTTGCATCTTTGGTAAAAGCTGCTTGGCGATTGAATTTTAACATCCAAATTGACAGTGAAAAAAAATTAAGCCCCTTCCATTGAATACGTTTGGCTTGTTGCTGAAATTCGATCAGTGCGGAGAAAATTATTTGAATCTTCTCTATTTTCTCAAGTAATTCATCTGATTGTCCGTCATTTATCCTAAGCTCTCTTTAGTCTTTATGCCTATTGTCTTTGAACTTACAAAGTCTTCAATTGAATATCAAGTAGCAGCGCATTTTCCCGACAATTGCTACATAATTAATGCGGCGTTTTGACTCCATCGGTATTTACTCTGATAGTAGTTATCTGGAGAACCACGGATACGTTTTGTTTTTTGGTTTAAAAAATAGGCCCAAGCTTAGTTTATTTTCCCACGATATAATTTCCATCTTTTAATCGCTGCTACGGGCCTACAGAGAATTCTCTGCAAAAAAAATCTTTAAAGAGGTAATTGATGACTAACACGTAGATAGTATAGTTCCTAAAAACGTTGATCCTGCTCTTCCTCTAGAGATACCGATTTCTAAGACTTTTTATAATTTTAGGGAATTTTCAAATGGTTTGTTTTGAAGAAGTTACCCGCCCCAAACCCCTGAAAGACATCTTTTTACTTGTCTTCTTGATCTAGTGCATGGCAATACTGTCAGTTTTCTTTCCAGTCACGTCAACTAGAGCTGTGTTCTGTGGGCTTTTATAGACGTGATTCATTTTAAAAAATGCATAGCCTTTTCTGATGAAAGTATAGAGCGAAGTTGGAACGTAAAACAGGCAAAATTACTGCTTCGTAGTTAATGCAAAATATTTTGAAACTGTTTCAAATAAACTGGCTCGTAAAATATCCCTATATTTGTAGAATTCTGGAAAACTAGAACTTAGTGAAAACACAAAAAAGCGAAAAACGAAAAGAGCAGAAAAAAACCTTAAGTAACCTGGAGAAAATAAAACACTAATTTATAAAGCTCGTCTTTACCGGCTATGAGTTAAGTAGATTTTCCCATGCAATTTTAATTGTCTAAAGACTCAAGGAAGCTTAGTTTTCAGTAAAGCGCTTGCTTTTTAGAATTCTTCAAATGCAGAGAAAACTCATGAGCCAGTTTGTTTAAAACACTTTTTGAAAATATGTTGCATAAACAGCGAAACAGTAATCTTTGTTTGTTTAAGTTTCAACTTCGCCTTTTACTTTCATCAGAAAAACTTTTTAAATAATTTTTGTTAATTTTTGTAGGGCTTTAAAAATATACACAATAAACCTTACAAAGATCTATGTCAAACTTAGGCGAATAAACTATGGTGGTCAACACTAGTTTTCGTTAGAATAGGGCATATTTGATATGGGTGTTACTTCGCATCTCTCTGAAACTTCCCCTTGAAAAAAAAATGTACAATTTCCTCACATGAAGAGTCCGTGGGGTTATATTTTTGTTGGCGTCTTTATATATATATATATATATATATATATATATATATATATATATATATATATATATATATATATATATATATATATATACTTCCAACCTCTAGACTATCATGCCCTGTGTAACAGTGTTTGTTTATACTTTTTGTTGTTCCTAATCTCTCCTTTATTACACGCTAGAAATTAATGACAATAAGATGGAACTCGAAGTTCTAGCACCATTCGATACCAGTGACGTCAATTGGGTGGGCGGGAGTGCAGAGGGCCTTTGTCCATTAGATTTTATCCTCCTTCCTTTGTATTCTGAATCAATATCTTTTTGGGATATTTCCAGTGAAAATCCCTGTTTTTGGTATTCACATCGAAAAATTAAAAAATCACAAACTTGCTCTGCCCTAAGATGTTTTATATAATGCAATTTTATCCACCTCCAAAATTTCGGTAAATCTTTTTTTAAATAATTTTTGTTAATTTTTGTAGGGCTTTAAAAATATACACAATAAACCTTACAAAGATCTATGTCAAACTTAGGCGAATAAACTATGGTGGTCAACACTAGTTTTCGTTAGAATAGGGCATATTTGATATGGGTGTTACTTCGCATCTCTCTGAAACTTCCCCTTGAAAAAAAATGTACAATTTCCTCACATGAAGAGTCCGTGGGGTTATATTTTTCTTGGCGTCTTTATATATATATATATATATATATATATATATATATATATATATATATATATATATATATATATATATATATATATATATATATATATATATATATATATATATATATATATATATATACCTTCCAACCTCTAGACCATCATGCCCTATGTAACAGTGTTTGTTTTATACTTTTTGTTGTTCCTAATCTCTCCTTTATTACACGCTAGAAATTAATGACAATAAGATGGAACTCGAAGTTCTAGCACCATTCGATACCAGTGACGTCAATTGGGTGAGCGGGAGTGCAGAGGGCCTTTGTCCATTAGATTTTATCCTCCTTCCTTTGTATTCTGAATAATATCTTTTTTGGGATATTTCCAGTGAAAATCCCTGTTTTTGGTATTCACATCGAAAAAATTAAAAATCACAAACTTGCCCCCCCCCCTAAGATGTTTTAAAATGCATTTTATCCACCTCCAAAATTTCGGTAAATTGACCCGACTGTTCGATGCGCCTTTTTTATGCTCTATTCAAATATACATTTACAAGAAGCACGTTGATATGATCAAGAGCTTTGAATTGAGCCATTAAACATGTCTACGATGTTGAAGTAGCCTAATAGTTCCAATAGTCAGCAAACGATTTATGAAACCTATTAAGGGTCTACCTGGGAGGTGAATTACACATGAGTGAAAATTGTAAGCATTAGATTTTCGACCATGGACTTTATTATGGTACCCTTCTGTGCTTTTTTAAAACCATGAATTAAAAATAAAATAATAGAGAATGGATTTTTAAAGGCCAACAAAGACATAGGACGAAAAATGCCAATTCGGGAGCCTCCTTTCTTCAGAGCTATAAGAGAAAGTTAAAATTTCTTTCGTCCAGTATTTTCATTGGCCTTCAAACCACCATTATCGGTTTTATTTATATATATATATATATATATATATATATATATATATATATATATATATATATATATATATATATATATATATATATATATATATATATATATATATATATATATATATATATATATATATATATATATATATATATATATATATATATATACATATATATATATATATATATATATATATATATATATATATATATATATATATATATATATATATATATATATATATATATATATATATATGTATATGTATATATATTATTTCAAGCCAGTGTGGTTTTACGAAATTATTTCTATTTCCCAGCCTTTCCGACTCTGGAAATGGCGCACAAAGTGCCATTTTGGGTTTGTGATCCATTATCAATTCAAATATATAGAAAGCACATATATTCAAAATTAACCTTCAAATGATACCTTAAACAGCTCTTTGTGATGTTCCTGTGCTCCACAGGCGGCAAAAACAAAAAATAACAAAAAAAAAAAAAAAAAAAAACAACAAAAAACCAACGTCGAGACACAACTCTTTCATCTTGTTCTAGGTAGGGGCTGTAGTTCTCTTGAGTAGGCTCTTTGACCATAGCAGTTCCACTTTATTTCAATTGGGCACTATTTTTGAGGGGTTTCAGGCGCTTTTTCGAAATTGCTATAGATTTCTTTCGCAATAGGATTTTACTGTTACGATAAATCGACATAATAGTTACCAGTCCCAATCAGCTTTGAATGGCAATAATTTTTCACTAGACGGTTGTTTAAACGTGTTTTTAAACTTCCGACTATTATGAGCCCTACATCGATTTTTACTAGATTGCGGCTATAGCTGCAAACATGGAACGTTTTACCCTCGCCTAAGACTATTAACCTTGGTACCGACTACCGACAGAAGCAAAAAAAAAAGGAAGAAAAGAAAATGTTCTTAGCCGGGTATCACGTCCGTCTGATGAAATAAACATCTGCCAATGCAAATATTCGATTCGTCTCTGTTTTGGATGAGAATTGAAAAATTTGATTCTGTGGGGGAAACTGCATTAACAATGAATTGAAGCTTACCGTTTATGCACTGGTAAAAATACACTGTTGGTATTCTTATTTAAACATGCATCTGAAATACTCATCTTAAATTAAATGCCCTCCTTTTTTAGATAGAGAAATTTTCCAAGAAGTCTTCAGATTTCGCTTTCATTATGACATCCAGCGGGATTACACGTTATACAATTACTTGGTTGTTTTCGCTCGGCTAGCTTTATTGTCCTCTGTCGGAAATCCGCCTAGAGTTGACCACTATAATCTCTATACATTTTCACGAGGGGACTTGTTATCTGTTCATTTTGGAGCTGCAAGAAGTAAGAATACCCAAAAACAGTTGAAGTCTGAAAATTCGTAGGTCCATCTTCCTTTTTTTGTGGTGAAACCTCATTTTCTTGATCGTATTTATTATAGATATTGACTTATCATTTTAAAACATAAATAAAATCGAGACGCGCAGGACAAAACGAAAGAACAAAGGCGATTTGCAATATATGTCCTATAATGCAGCTGCTTTTTGACCGTTTAAAGGGGCACTGCATTTTTGGATCTTGATAAATTGAGACCAAAAACAGTTGGAATATTCTCTGATGGGTGGCCGGCCTTTACCCCCCCCCCCCCGGAAAATACCCCCGTGGCTAGTTTGTCTCCAATTACTATCGACTTATAAAAAAAGGACTAAATCTCTCAATTTCAGATCTAATGAGCACCCTTCGAAGTTTCTGGGACCATGAGGTGGAGGTGTGGATGAGGAAGGGGAGGTCAGGATTAAATAGGTGCGGGGCCCGCTTGGAGTTTTGTGGGGCCCTTTCTATAGCCTATACTAAACATTTAAAATAAAATTATTCCTGGATAGTAGCTTACGTACGTAAAGTAGTTAACGTACGTAGTACAGGTCTCTCTAATATAGGACTATCCCAATTAAAGCCATTAAATTTGACATGAACTTTTACGGATATCAGTTTTCTATATTATGAAATGTATATTATATACTAATATACACTTTAATCAATTGCATCCAGCGATGCAAACTTGAAGTACTTATATTTTTTATTATTTGGATAATTCATATTTTATGTCTTATCGTCAAAAATAATTTGCTTTAAATTTCAAAAAAAAAAATTGTTCATTTTGATAGTAACGAGGGGTTCTTTCAAATGCGATGCCCGATTGAGCCCAATCGATCCAATCGTCCTTTTTCCGCCCCTGGGAAGGGGTAGTATACCTCATATGCGGAATAAATTCTGCTCATTTTAGGGTTTAATGTTACTCTTTACTTTGATATGTCCTCATATGTGGACGGTGGGAACTAAGGTTTCTAATTTTTCACAATTTCCAGCAGAATTATTTGCGAACAAAAGTATCATCTATTTATTTTCAATTACAAAAAAACTGACACTTAGCGTGTGTTAAAACTCTAAAAAAATTCAAGGGACAAAACCTTTTCACATTTCACACACTTGATCCGCAACTTGAAAGTACACGACTCTAGCGAACAGCGTCCTGCGTTGGCGGCATTCGTCTTGGTTGGCCAGTGGCCAGTCAGTCCGTCATAGCAAATCTCGGGTGCAACAATGCAATTATACTTTCGTTTTCGTGTCTGAGAAACCGACGGTGAATGGGAAGGTCTCCCGTGAGGTCTAACAGATGCTGCAAAACCAGTTTTCCCGGTGTTGATCCAAGTTCTTGCTACACTGGCCTTGAACTCTAATAGGCCAAGCTCTTTCAGTCCACCGTCTAAATCGTGCTTTTCCATCCCTGCCTTTTGTGCCTTACGATACAGAATCCACGCATTTGCAACTGCAACGTCAACGAAGTTCCAAAAGACCTTCATGTAGTATTTTTTCCCTCTCCGGTTATGGCGGTACAAAGCAATGAAATAGTCCATGAGATCGACACCTCCCATTGATTTGTTATATTCTTGAATGGCATATGGACGCCTCACTGGTACTTGCATTCGGTCTTTCTTTGACCACCTTTTGACTTCATCTTGAGGTTCGACGCCAGCGTAGGTGGAAATGGTGTGCACGATCTTGTTATCAAACCAGCGCAAAATTGTGACATTGTTATTTGTGACGACAGAACTTGCTCCACGACCCTCAATCTTCAACTCTCTTTCTGGCTTCAGCTTGGAAGCTGCTTCTGCGATTCGATTCTGTCTGACTGTCCCAACGAGATGAATCTGATTTCCAGCGAGATACTCAGCTAGCGAAACTGAGGTGAAGAAGTTATCAGCATAGATTTTATAACCTCTTCCAGTCAATTTCTGGGAAAGACGAGCAACGACATCACCACCAACGCCTAATCCAAACGTTTCTTTTCCTACCGCAGCTTCTTCATACATTTCGAACTCGTGGATGTATCCTGAAGAACTAGCTCGAGTCCAACATTTGAAACCCCAAGGTTTGGGTTTGGATTTGATGTACTGCTTCATTTGGGAGCGACCTTTGAAGGGCATCATCCTTTCGTCTATGCTGTGGTGTTCTTCGAGAGGACCATTTTGTAAGAATGAACTCTTCAAAACGTCGAGAACCGGTCTTACTTTGAAAAATTTATCATTTTCCCCACTCTGCGCTTCATTGAAATGAAGGTATTTGGAAATTTCGTCAAAACGATTGCGAGACATAGAATCAGCAACAATCGGAATCCGCATTGCTTGGTCAGATTTCCAGTACCACTTCAGGCGCTGGTATTTGAGGTAAGTGTTTACTAGGTTTATCCCCTGGAAGAGCTTCATTTCATGTACAGAAACGCTGAAACTGCTACCTTGTGAAACAGCATAGCGGGTAGATTCGAAAGCAATTTTCTCGATCAAGGCATCTGGGAACAGTCTGAGGAAAAACTCTACTGGCTCCTTCAGCAATAGAATGTCTGGCAGCAATTCATCACGGTCTGCTTGGAAGGTCGGTCACGCTCCTGCTAATGGATGGTCAGCAGCTCTCCAAACACTCTTTCACTTGCTTCCATTGTTAGAACTTACAGCTGGGGTCTCAGAAATATGAGCACTTGCATGGATACGATTGTACTTGTTTTTCCGGTCTTACCGTGCATGAAACTCTGAATTTCCCATTGTCCACAAACGAGGACATGTTCTTATCGAATACCTTGGTGCCCTCTAGCAACAGAAATCATAAAAACAACAAGCGACCCCTAGATTTCCCTTTGACATTCACTAATACAGTGTTATTGGTCCAACTGCCCTTGTATCCCAGTGTCCACAAACGGGGACAAAACGTAATGGCGATATGCTGATAACCCAGAGTTGCAAAGATGATGTAACAGTTGTCTAAGGAAAGTTTAATGACATAATTTTCTACGGCAAAAATCCCAGACTTCCAAATCCAGCCCTTATCAGAGTAAAAAAATTTATAAAAAGAAGAAATCTTACCTTTCTGATGTTTGACCTACCTGAGACTTTCTATCGGGCTAGAACGCATGGCTTACCTTAGATGGCGATACTGTGTACAGGTGAAATACTTGAAAGACACTTCTCTAACAGATGGCATGTCAGTGATTTCATTATATTTTCACTGGGTTCTGGGATGAAAGATTAAAGATTTGTCCTCAATTGTGGTCAGTGGGAACGAAAGGGTTAAGGTTTATTTTGTGCCCCCCCCCCCTCTAAAAAAGATCCTGGTTACGGTCCTGAGAATTATACATCAATTTTTGCCTCCGTCCTCCCCTCCTCTCCCTTGGAACTAATTCTGTATTTACCTGATGGCTCAATGAGAGCTGGGATGTTTTGGCATTAAAATGCACGCTTTGAGGTATCTCCCTCCCTTCCTAACTACAAAACATTCAGAGAACCGCATTGTAGAAGTTTAAGTGCCTTTTTAAGTTTTGTGAGTTGTCTATTACTTACAGAAAATATTTGTTATTTGGAAACATACGGACATTTTTTACGGGGAATTTCCCGCGGGGGGGGGATCAGCGGGCAGAAAACTTTTGGAAATAGTTTCCTTTCAGCGGGGATATATTTTCCACGTGGTCATTCTCCGCGAGGGGTATTTTTCGGGGGGTAAACGCCTACAACTATCCAACAGCAGATACATCAAAGAATTGGCTTTTTAAGCTGATTCCAAATATATAATATGCATCAAGTTTAATGTTACCCATCAAAAACTACGAACCTGAGAATATTTGACTGATTTTCGAAAAAGAGAGGAAACACCCCCAAAACGTCAAGTGATCTTAATGAAAATCACACTATCAGATTCAGCATATCAGAAAACCCTTATGTAGACGTTTCATGCAACAAAAAGGTGGAATTCGGTATTCTTTTTTTTTTTGCCAGAAGTGAGATCCCTGATGCGTGTTTTTTGTTTATTTTGTTTTATTTTTGTTTTTTAAGGGTTGCTCATATTGGTTCGTTCGAACGGAATTCAGAAGCTCTAGTGCTCTTCTTAAGTGACCCTTCCCATGCCCTTTTCCCCCAAAGAAATCCGACTAAAGTTTTGAGACAGCCAGTTCACTCAGCATAGTTGAAATGTCCTGTCACTATCCCTTTGGGGATGACACGATCCCTATAGTCCCCGGAGAAAGGGTTGTAATTTTGCATTTCGCCCATTGTTCACCTACAGTATTTTCTTTGGGGGGGGGGGGGGGATGGATTTGCAGATGTGGATTTTGTACAGGGAGAATGTTCTTTGGAGAGCAAATTCTCCGAGGGGGGGGGATTTCCAGGGAAATTTTACATGGGGGAAGAGAGGAAGATTTCTTTACCTGATTTGAAAAACGGGCAGAAATTAAATAAAAAAAACTTTTTGAACTGATAGTAAGGAGCAAGATTAAAATTTAAAACGAACATAAATTATTCCGTAAAAAAAGGGGGCTGACGTCTCCTTAATCCCTCGCTCTTTGCGCTAAAGTCTGACCTTTTCTTACATTTCTTTAAGAAAGACTGCTGAAACGCAAAAGCCAAATTAATGAAAAGCATTTTCAAAAAGCTTTAAGACTAGCGTAAAGAGTGAGGGATTGATGAGAAGGCAGTCCCCCTTATATGCGGAATAATATCTGTTCGTTTGAAGTTTTAATCTTGCTTGTCCCTTTTAGTTGAAAAAACTTGTTGTTTTTATTTAATCTACTAGACAAGGTGTTCTCTATACATCATTTTTCACACAGGGAAAGAGATTCTCTCCTACCTCTTGCGATTAGACGAAAGGACTCACCCCTGGAAGCATCGAAATATAGTGGCTGAAAATAACATTTTTCCCGATTTTCATCCAAAATTGCGGAAGACCTCAAAACATTCCTGAAACTATATACTATGGGCTGTTATTCGCTCTTTAATAGGTTTTAGCCACTGTTGCCACCACGATAATGAATATTTTCAACATATAGGTGCATTTTCTTTTCTAAAATCCTTCCTTCAAATTTAAATCGTCTTCAGTGCAAAGGCCGTCATAATCCTATCCTCGAGAAACCGTATAATGCCATCATTTTTTGTCTACAGAAGACTGTTTCTTTGAGAAGCATTGAAGTCCATCCTGCATAATTTTGCTGTTAAAATCCGAAGGAACAGTGCCTATAGAACTTGCTGAAGGAGAGCTTAATCAAGTATCTGAAGGTCATTCTAAGGAGGATAAAACTTGATAAAATATACATCTTACATAGTATGGATGCTTGGAATTTTGGACAACTACTTACAACATCAATCAGGGTGGTCTTCTGAAAATTTAGCAGAGATTTCAAATGTATAAACGATAACTTATCAAAAATATAGGAAAAGTGGATTAGTGATATATATCAGATTACTAATCTTATAGACGTTTATGAGAAGGTCTACTTTTATGGAAGGGGATGGGGCTCGTCGTAATGAATTCGTGCGTATTCGAGACTATTAAACATGAATTGTATCCCGTGTAGCTTTTCAAGCCTTATCTGTGGGCTCTGAGCTTGACAAAGAGTGTTGTAGGGGTTTTTCCGGCCCGAGGAATTTATTGTCCATGAACGGAGCTTAGTAAATGTGTCATATCCCTAAAGTTATTCTTAGTCTATATTTAAAAAAAAATCATTTGGTAAAACAGAGATTGAAGCCGAATTAGCATTTTGACATTACTGAAAAAAAGATGATGTTTGGCAAACAGTTGTTTTGTATTAGGAGAACATAAAATCATTTCGAGAGCTTTGAATAGTTATTAAAAAAAAAAAACTATCTATTTGGATGTATAGTCTAATTCAAATCGAGCAATGTGAACCAAGGCTCTTATGAAAAATGATTACGATAACACTGATGTGACTCAGCT
This sequence comes from Artemia sp. Qi Xiang Cuo, assembly GCF_049724085.1. NCBI lineage: Eukaryota > Metazoa > Arthropoda > Branchiopoda > Anostraca > Artemiidae > Artemia > Artemia sp. Qi Xiang Cuo. Next base: position 36,302,754 of record NC_142812.1, read on the forward strand.
ATCCAGAATTTTTTTTTACCTTTTTGTAGGATCATGTTTATAGTATTTCCCAGCAAATTTTCTACATCATATTCTTCGCTTTTCTTATACTGTGTTCTGTACAAGTGCAATGATATGTATTAGAGCCGTTTTTCAGCACTAAGATCTTACAGCTCACTGTTGTTAGCAAAAAGTGTGAAGAACGCCACTGTTCTGCCATATAGAACAATGATGAGAGAACTTTGAAGATCTACTCATCATTGTTCTCAGACCGCTGGTCAGAGCAGAATGATGAAAGACGTTTGCATAAAAACGACAAGAGATGTAAGATCTTAGTGCTAAGATTTCACTTTTAGCTTTTCTGACAAAAGATGTAAGATCTTAGCACATTGATGATTGAAGAAACAGGCCTATTGTAGCGAGTAAATCAACAAACCCATAAAAAGATACGCAGTATGATAAACATAATCGACACATTCATGCCAATACTGCACTGATGTTGCCACAACTGTCAATACATTCAAGGAGTGATTAACCAATTTAGGCTTGGCGTTGATTTTTTATGGTAAAGAAAGGAAACTGAATAAGAATTCTTTTAACATATTTAAAAAGGTGTGCCATATCTTTTTGTGGTACTTGTTAAGAATCCAGAAACACGCGTGAAGTGAAGTTTCGTTAATGCTAATTAAATACAACAAAGTAGGATTGAAGTACAATAGTTTAGAAACGAATTCCGGATATTTATTTGTACATTAAAAAAATATTGCTTAATATTCATGAAAAGTGAAAGCTACTTCTCCAATAGAATTGTTATTGCATAGGGAATTTTTCATACTGTCATATCTTTTTTAAGTGTGTATTGTTGTTGATTGCAGTGAAAAGGCTGAGACAGCCTCCTTCTAATATTGTGAGTTACTACCTGTGAAATTTGTAACCTGCATACTTCGAAGTAATACCTTATAAAGGTTGTCATGCTCTACAATACGGATATATCGATAGTGGGATAAATTGTATTTTATGAATCAAACGTAATACATGAGAAATTAAGTTGCCCCGTTGATTAACTCCGCTAAAATAAAGAACCACTATTGGATTTGTAGCAATACCTAGTTGAGTGTTCAAACTGCCTGAAAACACAGTGTCAAAGAGGTCTTTTCATTAGAGTAGAAACTGAGCAATTCTTCTCTAGAAATTTATCACTCTTTCTAAGAGGGTATCACTATTTGTAAGAGAGGGGTTTTATTTCAAAGACCAGCACAAACACAACTGTTGCATAATTTAAAAATTGCGTGCAAAGAAGGAATATTGGTCATGACTCGTATGGAATTTTGTCAAATGTTTTATAATAGATATTTGAATTCTATTAGTAAATATATAATTTTGTAACTATAAGGCAATGCCGCACCCAGGATTCTTTTCGGAGGGGGCTTTACTCAAAGATTTTTTTCGGGGGGGCGTTACACAAAAAAACTCAAAAAACGCATACAAATTTTTTTTATATCCATTTTTGTTACGTTTTTGCGAGTCAAACAAACATTTCGGACCCCCCCCCCCCCTCTGGGTACGGTCTTGCTATAAGGGTAAAAATATGAGCTGAAAGCTGTTATGAAAAAGGTATTCAAATTAACTTTCAGAAAGGCACACTTCTACTAGTTTTATAAGCACCCCAACGAATGAGGCTAGAATTATTTGATGTGGGTTTGTATTTGGGGAATTATGAAAAGTCTATTTCGGTTGAATATCCTGGCGTTTCTACTTCGTTCATCTCTAAAAAATGTAGAAACTTCTGTGGAATACCGTAAATTCGTATAGAACTTTAAGAAAATGCTGAAGAACTGATTAATAAGAGCAACGCCTATAGAGCTTTAGATTTTTTTAAAAGCCAAATTAAGAATCTACACACCAAGCCCTCCCAACATATCGTGTATAATATATTCCCTTCTGCTTCCTGTATTTGGCCTATTTTGATACTTTTTCCGAACCCTGCCCCCCCCCCAACAGGAAAGGGAAAAAATGTATGTGCGGCTGCAATTATCCCAAGTGTGTTTTAAAATATAATTTGTCAAAATGGCTTCAGCCAGAAAGAGTTAGTATTCAAGCACCAGACGGTTTATTTGGTATTGATCCATACTTTTAGATAATTTTCTCGTCACTGAAAAATTAAGTCAATCAACCGCTTTCAGGCTAAGATATCTGAAAATACAGAAAAAAAGGGGTCTAGGCACGATTAGCTTCGGAAGAACTTAATTCCAACTAATTAGGTTACCAGCTTCCTTTTACTGCCCTTTACTCCAATAAGAAAAAAAAACAGTAATGCCATCTTGAGATTCCGTTGTGTGGTACGTAATTGAATGTTCAAATTTGTCTGCTGACCCGTCATACTAGCCGCTAGCATGTCCTATTAAGTATTAAAGGGAATTTCTCCTTGATGTTTATTTTGAACGTGCCTTTTCAGAGTCATTCACTCGTTCATTATCAACCACTTTCTTTATTTTACAATTCTGTGCATCATAATCTGGACTTGAAAGTCTTATTACTTCTAATAATGAGCAAAATATTGTTTGTATAAATTTCTTGTCTTGTCTTAAAAATACCTATTACAAAATTAAGGTACTTATGTATTATACCGACCACACTCAAGACGTTAAGTTAACTTAATCATAACGAAATATACCAAAATCTGATGAAAATCTAGTACATTAGTAACAAAATTATGGAAACTACAACAGAGAATTATGGAAAACAAGCCGCCCTGAACGCATAATATTAAATATCTAACTTTACCGACTCTGTATATTAGATATTTAATTAAAATATACCAGCATAGTAGTTTATCTCACTCAAGCTAAGATGATTATCTCCGAGTGGACACACAGAAACCGGTTTTAAACAGATAAAGAACAACTGTGTGGTCAATATAATACACAAGTACCAAAATTAACTTCATAAATCACTATTCAAACTATACAATGCAAAGTAATTGTATAAAGGGCTCTTCTTCCTTCTTAAATATCCAAATTTAACGAATCATTCTTTTTTAGATCTCTCCAGGCTGTCAAAATGACATAGGCATATACATCAGGAATGGAATAGGGTATTAAGTTGAAAATTGTCAGAGAAACTTGATGGGGGTAAACAATAAATCCAAAGACGCTATATGCATGCAGGTTGCCGAAAGGGTGTATCAGCAATATCCCAGGGGTGGCTGAGGGTATTAAGTTGAAATGTTATGGGTTCCTACTACTACTACTACTATTAGTAGTAGTAGTGGACTAGATAAAAAGAATCAGAGTGAATCCTGGGTGTTAAAATGGTATGCGTGCAATATCTCAGGAAGGGAATAGGGTGTTAAGTTGAAACTTCCATCGAAAATTGAGGGGGATATAAAACTAAATCAAAAGTTGATATGTGTAATGTGTATCTAGATCGCCAAAAGGTCATTTGTGCAATATTCCAGGAAAAGCTAAGGGTATTACGTTGGAACTTTCAGGGCATGTTGAACTAAATCTAAAGACACTGTGAACCCAATGCTGTCAATGGTGCTTCTGTGATATCTCAGGAATGGGCTAAGGGAACTAAGTTACAACTTTACGGGTATGTTGAGGGGGATATTTGATTAATATTTGTCTTTACTGAACGTTGTAATATGACCGGGATCAGAATTCCTTCAGTCCTGTAGAACCCCAACGGTTGTACAGATTATTAGCCCATTTATTTGAATATTATCTCCTGTATCCATCTACCCAAAGCACTATAGTACAACAACCATATAAATTTGGTGCAAAATTTTGTCCAAAATATACATAGTAGTTAAGCCTCTTAAATTAAGAGACTGTTAATTAAGATTGAACTGAAATTAATTTAAAAAAATATTTTTTCCACAAAAGAAGTTTTTCAAAGAAACGTAAAGAGCTAAATTCAACAAAGACGAGCAGACATAAAGTCAAATAATAAATCAAGCATTAAATGATCATAAGTTATTATCACTAAATTAGTCACCAAAACCTACCGAAATTTTTACAAACAGGAGTAGGGCTAACGCCCCTTATTCCTTCTAAGAATCAGAACGTCATTTGCCCTTTACTGAAGCAAAATGTATTTTAAACGTTTTTTCTTTTAGAACGTTAATAAATCCAAATTTGTAGGTACTTTCAGAAATAAATATCAGTATAGGCCTATAATAAACTATCAATTCAGATTTATTTGTTTTTTCAGTAGTCATGGCTATTTCGTTGGGTTTGTTCGGTCTTATGGGAATTAAAAACACGTTGCTCAAAAGAGAAATTGTTTTCAGTAAATTCCAATTGACTTTCTGGTCTTTAGAAGGCATAGGGGCGATAGCCCTACTTTTGTTTGTCGTAATTTATGTTCGTTTTAAGTTTGTCGTGACCATTTATTGTAATATCTGTTTGATTTGGTTTCATTTATTTATTGTTAGTGATTTATGGCTGTTATATGCATAAATTACTATTTGATCTTATTTCTGCTCGTGTTTGGCTTAATGCAGCTCTTCGCTTGTCTTTAAAACATTTCTTTTGTGGAAAAACTTTTTTTAAGTTAATATTGACAAACAGAGAGAGGGAAAATACGAACATGGTCCTTATTGAGAGTGCTAGTTTAGCCTACCTTGCTAGAATTCGTTGTACCCATTATGCTTATTGCTTCCTTTTCTTTATATAAGTTGCCAAATTTAAAATGAAGCCATTTATATATGTGTTCTTTGAAAACTGAAATAGTTATTGTCCGACGCTATGCACCTGATTGCTTTTTTCATCAATCTTTGTCTCTTCTAATATCTTTCTTGGGAAGACTTTCTTTTGTTTAGAAACAAAGACAAAATTTTAGTCTAAATATCTTGAGAGAAAGCTGGCTTGAGAGAAATCTATTGTTTAGGTTTTGTATTAATTAAATACAACATTCTATATTTCTTGATACTCACTAGTAGCTTCTGAAATTTAATTTAAAGCTCTTTTCTGCTTCTCTCTCTCACTCCCTCCCACCAGCGTTGCTATGGTTTGGGATGGTTCTACAATATCCAGTAAGTTTTCCTCTGATCTGTACGTCTCTGCAAAGTCTTCTCAGGTCAGAATTTGCAGCACAGTCTTGCTGAATTGGTACAAGTTCAGGACGTCTGCTACAACATTCAGCGATTCGGACGTTCGCCGTTCATTGTTGTGTAAAATACTAGTGTCTCATGACTTCTCGCTCTCTTCTTTGTGAAATTGAAGTGACTCAGGCTTTCGTGCGAATATACTTTTTCAACTGTTTAGTTTCACGTCGTTTCAGAAAGTGTGCGCCGATTTTTTTTATTTTGAAAATTAAAATTCATTTAATTCCATCCTTAAAGTAAGCTTGTTAAATTATAATTAAGAAAGAAATAGTAGGAAATAAAAAAGAAGAGATTCCATATTTTTTAAAGTACCATTCTAAGGGAAATGTGCGTGCTGTACTTTGCAAAGCAGGCAGTAAAATATTTGGTGTGCGATACATTCTTATGGGAAATTTATTTTAGCGCGATGTTTGGTGCAAATCAAAATAGTCACATCGCAGCACTGTCTTTAATCACGCACCCTCACTCTTTTTAAGACATTTAACCCGCACATTTAAATAAAAAATTAACCAAACTAATAGTAGCTCTTGATTGATATGACCTTTCTGTTTTTGAACCCCTTCATCCACCTGAAATTAAGTCCTGGCCACTCCTCTGTCTTCTGTACGGTATAAGTCCTACTTGAACATCAAGCTTTTTTGTAACTTCGACAGTCGAGATAAATTGGCTGAGGTGAATCCTATTTAGACGGCTGAAACAAGATGACGAATAACAATAATTAAATTTAGCAACTTTATTCTGGAGAATCCTGATTGGTATAATTAAACAATGTAACGCAGAACGCCATACAGAAATACAGGAGAAAAATAGGAATTTTAATGGAGAAATATAATTCTATTAAAATACCACACGGAAATAAAGCTTTAAACAAGATACTAATTCCATATTAAGTGAAAAATTTTAGATCAACTTAAATAAAACTAAGATATGACGAAAATGTTATGTGCACTCAAAACTAATAGGTATAACGCGTAATCAGACTCTTTCGACTAACCCAGGAATGTAAAGAAAAACAACGCTCAGGTTGACTAAAAACTAATATCCATTTGTTTTTTTTTGGGGGGGGAGGGTGGTTCAAATGTGTTTCAAGGCGTTTTAACTATGAAAAGACATTTTATGCTTAATGCTGACTACTATAAAATGTAACTATTAGGAAGGAAAGTTGTCAAAAAGTTGTTCTGAACAAATATGTCCTTTAATAAAAACACTCCCGTCTTTTAAAAATCCTAAAAATTTAATGTTGCTCTATATTACCATGCTTTTTGAATTCACAGATTTTTCTCTTGCATCCAAAACTTAACCTTTGTTGTATTTTACCAAATATGAGTTCGTTTATGTTGTAGCATTTTTGGCTTCATTTTAGCATTCATCTTATTGCCCAATAATAACGTTTTAAAACTCAACAATTTTGGATGGTGTGTATAGATGAAAATAATATTTACGTACCTAAATACGGAGCTGATAAATTAATCTTGTTCGTGCCTACCATTTTTCTAATTAAGTAATATCTTTTCAGGATTGTATTTGGTTGTCGCCCGCTATGCAATTAATTAGGCAAGTTTAAAGAAACCGGAGACCTCCGTCCTTCTCATCACCGGTTGTTGAGGCAAAATGGCTTATCTAGTAACTATATTAAGCTTGTTGGTTCTAATTGGAACTACATTTGGTTGCCCAAATGTATGTGAATGCAAGTGGAAAGGTGGAAAGCAGAGTGTTGAATGTAAAAGTCGTGGGTTAATCACGTTACCATCAGGAATTGAGGCGGAGACTCAAGTGCTTGATTTATCTGGTAACAACTTACAGATTCTACCAAGGGAAGTGTTCTTAAAGGCAAATCTGTTAAACTTGCAAAAGATATTTTTACAAAGCTGCAGATTAGGTCAGGTCGATAGTGATGCGTTTCTCGGGTTAACGAACTTGGTTGACCTCGACTTAAGTGATAATCTTCTAACAACAATTCCAACTGAAGCTTTTCATGACACACCATCGTTAAGAGAGTTACGTTTAAGTGGCAATTCTATTCAGAGGATTGAGAATAATGCATTTAAGCACCTCGCAGGACTTGTGAAATTAGATTTAAGTGATTGTCGAATAAGGTCAATATCTCCTAAAGCCTTTGACAAATTAAGTCACCTCTCTCATCTTAGATTAAATGGGAATAGTTTAACAGAGCTCTCAAATAGTGTGATATCGTCGTTAACTAGATTACATAGTATAGAATTAAATAGTAATCCATGGATATGTGATTGTCGCTTAAGAGGTTTGAGGGAATGGTTTGATAAATACCGAATCCCTACACCACTGCCTCCAACTTGTACTGCGCCGTCTAGACTAGCTGGAAGAATTATAATGGAGACAGATATTGACGAGTTTGCTTGCGTGCCAGATGTCAATCATAATTCCATGCGACATATTGACGCATCTCTTGGTGATAATGTTTCTATTACATGCCATGTTCAGTCTTTTCCAGAACCTGCCATATCTTGGCTTTGGAGGGGTCGTCCATTATTAAATCAAACTTCTTGGGACTATGAAAATGACGGAACTCCTCAGAGGTCTGTAAGTATTATTGAACATGGTGTCTATGAAAAGACAAGTACTGTCAAAATAGAAAACGTGAGGGAACTAGACTCTGGTGAATTTACTTGTGTTGGTGCTAATAGGGCTGGACTTGTACAAATCAATTTTACCTTGACAGTAGAGGCACGTGCTCCAGCTAGTAGCACTCTAGGGACAGCTCATCTAGCAGGACTTGGTGCTGGAATTTTTCTCCTTCTATCCCTTCTTGTTTTTGTCTTACTTTTATTTACAATGAAGCTTCGGGCAAGGCAAACACGGAAATCCGACGGTGAAAACAAAAAAGCAATGAATGGCGGGGTGATAAATGATGCTGAGGGGTTGGAGAAGTCAAACTGTGAAAGAAAAGCATCGGATGTCCTCAATCCATCAAACGAAGGGGAGTATCAGTGTATGCAGTCTGATTCGCTTTATCCATCAAATATAATAAATCATGGAATACGTCCAAAAGCAATCGGTGCTGAACAAAGACCAATACATATCGAAGAATCTAATTACCCTAAAACCTTGCCCAGAAATTATTTACAGTGGAGACAGGCTGATATATCAGATAATCAGTCAAATTACGGCACTGGAAGTCTTCCAAGACGTTTTTTACCAGCTTACCAATTTCCTCAGTATCCTCAAGACTATGGGCTTCCTAAAACTCCAATACCTTCTAGTTCTTATGTTAATCCTATAGTTGGAATCCCGAACAGAATGAACTCTATAAATCCTTTAGATGTTTGGACTTCTATCCCTCCAAGTGCTACTTCCAGTCCTGCTATTGGACTAAGCCCCAGATCCCAGTTACGGCACAAAGTTATTAGAGGGGATTCCCCCGATGAAGGGTATCAGGAAGAAGGTTCTGCAGAAGTATGATTGATATTGTCTGTAATAATCTTATTTTTTCTTTAACAATGAAAAAATAGGGATAAAATGATAGTTATCTAACAAAGCTCGTAAATGAAAAGATTGAGGTCGTTTGATCTAGGATATGTGCAGTTTTTTAAGAGTAATGTAGGCTGTGATAGTATTCTTTCCTTTTTTTTTTTTTTAATTACGGGTGCGGATGCTTAATTATAGTAGGGACTTTTTGATAAATTGAGTTGTCTCCATCTCACTTTTACTTACCTTGAAATGGGATTTATAATTTGTGCTTTTTTGTTTATGTTTATTTATTTAGATTTTGGTTGCTAGAATTTTTTTCGGACTATTACCTTTTAAGAGAATACAAAAAAAAACGGTAAATGTGAAACAAACGATATTTAAACATTTTTTCCAATATGAATTTTAGGATTGAACAATGAGTCTCTTAAATGGGCTATTCACAAGAATCATGTGGCTTATTCCGTTTTAAGGAACGTTCTGTACATATTTGTCAAAATTCAGTATTCAAACAATCAAATGACACTTCATTCTAGTCCTATGTGGTTTTGATGTGAAAATATTTTCCACCAAGTCTGGGAGCACCGAAATACATAGTATTATTTTTTCTTAATAAGCTATTATTCATAAGAATTTGTTGTGTTAAGTAGGGCTAGCTTACTTATAAATTAATTAGAAAACTTGTTTCTTCAGCTAGAAGGACATTAGTCATAACGCGACTTTGGAACTAATTTGTTTTACTGTTACAGTTTTAATATTATATGGTTGAAACCCAGGCTCCTTTTTTGTTGTAGTATCATTATAACGATTAACAATATATATGTCAATATCCTAAAAATCATTAAAAACAAGTAATTCCTAAAGATGCCCTGCCCTCTTCCTCGTAAAAGAAAGCAGAATGCACTGTTTACAGTTAGGGTTACTATTAAACTGCCTATTCTTTCGCGGTACTTTTCAAATATATTATAACTACGGACTATGATACTTGACTAATTAGTTGTATAACCATTGGATTTTAGTGCCGACCTATTGTGAACGTCTGGATTAATGCCGTCAAAACCCGTTATATGCAGTAATAGCAAAAAAACTCATCAGTCAAGAAACGCCAGCTTGTCTAAGGCAGCAATGCTGCGTTAATTTCGGGATCAATTTTTGCTATATTTTGCTATCAAAGTTGAATTTGTTAAACTTCCACAAATATTATATAGGCCTACAGCCGTCCTCATCTAGGTTGGCACTAAGATAGAATTGGAATTAGATTAATAAAAAAATCTTTATTGTCTTGCACTGACGAGCTTCAAGAGATCTAGATGCCGTTATTTGAACGACTTGAGAAATATTTCTAACGTCCCCCCTCCCTTTATCTAAGGTCTGAATTAGTGAGCAGCTACTTTTTTTACCTTTAAGTATGCAAACTCCCGACCAATAGAGGGGAATCAAAATGATTCTGGGGTTGGTTTGATCTTTTGAAAAAGAAAATTAATTCCAAATAAATATAGGGGTTGTTACTTATCTTAATCAGGCACATTCGAGAGTTTAAACTTTAGTTACTTATGCCTACTCTTCGGGTTTTCTGATTGGCTGAGACCTAGTCAAACTTGTTTTCTTCTATTTTGCAGTGTAATCACAGCTGAAAAAGGCTTGAAGGGAATAGGGAGGGCCAGTATTGTCTTAAAGCCCTCTACCATTACTACAAAATATGTGCCCGAGCTAAAGAAAATTGACAAAAAGTGCGCTTTTATACACATGGATAGGATTCTCAAACAATAAAACAGAACAAGAGACAAAATGGCACTCAACTCACAATAAAACACATACTATGTTCAGAGGAATTCGTCCTTGGGTGGCGTGGGGTTGAAGAAGGATTCTAGATCTTACATTTGAGGCTAAATTTATGGTTCAATTTGTAGCAATAGGGGTCTCGAGAGGAGGGACACAGAAAAAAGCAAATTCTCTTCTGCCTTTAGAAAAATATCGAACATACAGAGAGTATAAAATAATACATTTTAAACAGCATATAAACATGATACAATATCGTTGAAAAAATAAGCAAAAGTAGACACACTGTGTGAAATCTAGTAGTAACCCAGATGAGCAAGGTAAGCACATAGACTTGTTCAGAAATAAAACTGAAGAGTGGTTGAGGTTTTGGTGGAAGATTTGAAAACTTTTTTCTTAAAATGCACCAAGTCCTACAACTCAGGACAAGTATCTCCGCGTCATGAAAATGTTAGGGGTTGGGCAAAATTGTATTTTTCATAATCTGAGGGGAGGGAGGGTGATTTTTGGTTTTTGATTTTTTTTTTTTTAATGAAATACCAGAACAAGGTATTTTTCGAAACGTGGGAGGAACGACAAATGCCCTCTTGCCTCCCTCCCCAAGTGATGCCACTAATCAGAGTAGCCTTCTGACCTCTGATTGTGGTATCGCCATTTATTTTAGCATCTTGTTCTGGTTCTTCTTAAGATTATCTTCTTCTCTCGAAAATGCTCTTTTGTTCAATGCAAGTCTTACAGCTATAAATATCAACAAGCTATAGACTCTCTAATGCAGTAAAGGGATAAAGTTATAAAAAAAACGAATTAAGATCAGTCAAGCTGTGGCTTCACCATTAATAAATAGATAACCACAATTTGACTCTTAAATAATATACTGCATACGTTTTTAGAAGGTATAAGAGCATTAAAACTGTAACCTCAATTATTAATAATAAGGTTTCATATTGCCATTTTTTAATATAAGCTACTCTGTCAACTAAACACAATCAACAAATGAGAAATAAGTTTACATTCTTGCTGACATACTTTATACCTGTGTGATAGGCCAGCCTACATATCGAATGGGAAATCGCTGTAACGCCTGGAAATTGAAGAAATATACCTCAGTTTGTGACAAAAGGGGGAATTCTAGCCGCACTAACTGCTAATGAATTTCTGCAATCGAAGTTTTTTTGTTAGATTTTTACTTTCCTGAAAAATGTTTTTTGGGTTGTGTAACTTGAAAAAAATAAGAGTTATTCTGAAACAAAGTTTGAATAACTTCAGTTGTTAAAAATGTTATTTACTAATTTGTTTTTAGAAAGGATAGGTGGCTCAGGTTTAGCTCGGCGTTCTTGAATACCCCCCCCCCCCCATCAGAAACAAAATTAATAAGAAGGCAAGATTGAACTTAAAACTGAATCTCAGAGATGATACTCGTATTCTTGTCCTCACACCTTCTTTTAGCAAAACTTTGTTTTCGTAGGAATTTCTTGCGTATGCATGAGTAGCAGGGAATAGCCTAGTTGAAAAGTCCACCCTCGAAGAAACAGTGTTAATCCTGGAAACTGGATATTTGCACCTTTGAGTTCACTTATTTTACATATAATACCCATTCCCCTCTAACCATCTAATAATCTTCCTGTAATTTATAATGATTGCACATGTTTCTATTCCACCTTTTAACGATTAAGTATAATAAAGTAACCGCGATTATTTTATCTGTTGGGAATTAAACAAAAGGAACTAATAAACCACATGTGAAAAGTAAAAATAGTTCTGAATTTTTAAGTATCTGAACTAAATCATTAGTGACTGTAAGGCCGGGTCAAAGGTCTAAAGGGTGCCTATTGAGCATTTTAATAAGAACACCTCGGCTTTAATTTTCGCTAAGTCTGGGAACCTAATACAGAATTTCTCACGGGCTATGGGTGCTGTCATAGAGAGTAAAAGCAACATCCATACTAAACGTGGGAATGAAAGTGTGTCCATTCCATTTAAGTTACTTAAATTCAAAATCATCTCTGTTTGCTTTTCTTTGATTGAATTGTAAAAAAAAATTAATGAAGCTGTCAAAAGAAGAGGTAAAAATGAGTTGTGGAAGAAATTCTTATTTTGTCCAAACGTATTGATGTTTTGAGGAGGATAATTGAAAGGCCTTTTTGGTAATCTTCGTTAACAAGTGAATGAAACATAGTCCACAAAATAAGTAGCTTACTTGCGGAAGATATTGAAAGCTAATATTCAGATTATCTGGCCCAATGAACCTCATAGCCTAAAAAATTATAAATCATTGTCACATGAAAATTAGCTTCTTTTTTTAGTGCAGGCACAGGCACTCCCGCACAAGCATTGCTTCAGGGAATCGATGATGTATATATTTTTTTTTTTAATAAACCCATTGTTGTTGTTAATGCACTGGGATCTGTTTCAAAGGTTTGACATTTCAAGGGGTGTCCCAAATTCTAATAGTTCCAGTAAAATTTTAGTTTCATAAGGATTATAAGAAAATTGTGAGATTTTAAAATATATGGGGTTGGGGGTCTACAGCCCAGGTACTTCCGCATGACTTTTCAGTTTAGGAGGATAATAGTAATAAAATAAACATTTGAATACGAAGTACCATGAAATTTATGAAAATTCTAGATCTACCCTCCGTAAGTGCATACCGTAGCTATATATCAGTAATTGGTATCGGATTTTGTACTTCAGTATTAGCCAGTACACTCGAGAAGTGAAGTTAAGTTAATCTTAATGAAATGTACCAAATATTTTGAAAATATTATACTTTAATTTATATAAAAATATAATTTGGTCTGTATTTGCACATTAGGGGGGGGGGTAAAGTAACCTAACTTTACCCCCACCCCCTAATACGCAAGTCGATAGCCCAAAATATACAAGTCCAATACATTCTGTCACCCGCCATTTGTCTTTTTGGCTATTAAACCGGTTTTCTTAAATCTTACATTCAGCAAACTTCTTGAGTGTGTACTGGCTAGTACGGAAGTACCTCGAATTTTCCTAGGAGTTGGTCGAAAACGAAAAAAAACATGAACTCCATGCTCCATTTTCTTCCGGGAGGGGGGGTTCCTTGAGACTGATGCTTGTAGGGAGAATTCCCGCTTGCCTACATGTGTACCGGTATGGGGTAGGACAATAATCCTAGTAGCAACGGTCCAAACATGACTCATTCAGAAAAAAAAGTAAAATGAAGGCTTAGAGCAGCGTCTTTTGGCGTTTCCTAATCTGAGTCCACTTATGGGCGGCTAAGAGACTACTGGAATAATTCACTGTTTGATAATTAGATTTTTTTTTGTTTTTTTTTTGTTTCTTCGCTAGAGATATTGTATTATTTCCAGTCAGTACAGCTGCAGCATTTTTGTCTTTATAAGACGCAGGACATGTCCTGTTTCTTTTTCTTTCCAAACGAAATTCAGAACTAATTCTACCAAACATGATCAACTTAGGTGCTCTTTTTTTCCAGTGGAAAACAGTTGTCTTCAACCACTCGTGTCTCAAGCAGCTGTATTTGAGCCGCTCTTAGTTGAAGGTCTAACAACTGCAACTTAATGCCGTACAAGGTAGTACAACTACAACTTAATGCCGTACAACTGCAGCTTAAGTCAGTAACTTAGCTACTATGGAACTCTTTAATCCTGTTTAAACTCTTTAACTTGGGAACGAGCTGCTAAACTAAACATTTGTGTTTTGTTATAAAAATTGACCACCAGTACTGTAGTACAATTTTCAAATATTCTACTTTCCAAGAAGAGATCCAGGGATATTCTTTTCTGACTGTAAGAGGGTTATAATAGGCTTATGGTATCTAATAATGTAATATAATCCCGAATAATCATAACAATTTTAGACATCCATGTATGATCAGTTGTAATAGTAAATCAACGCCTCCTCCCCTCCCCCAATAACGTACGTAAAAATATCTTTGTTGATAATCTCGTTATTTGTGATGTTAGCCCTATTCCACAACATTCGCAGCAATTGCGCAATATTTAGTGTCATTAATAACGTTAGGTTAATTTTTCCCCTCCCTAATGGAAAATCCTGTAATTACCTTAAGTGTCTTGTTCGTGAAGTGGCAGTTTTTCCTGAATTATGACTGTTTCTTTTTGCGTTTTAAATTCGCTGGATGAGGGAAATTTGGCTAGTTCCTTTCTTTTATTCTTTTTTTTTGTCAAGAAGGGTATATCGATTGCACCTAGGACATTTTATCGACCTTTCTCTTGTACAGTTATTGTTTATTGTTGTAAAAAGGCTAATGTAAGGTCTTGACAAGAAAAAATATCATTGTAAATTGGAGTACTTTTTATTCACCTTTCCATGTGACGGTTAAGATAGATATTCAGTGGCGATTCTGACCTCTCTTGCGCTCAGGGCAGAATCTGGATTAGCGCCCCCTCCCCTGTCTTCCACAAAAAATCTAGGCCAAACTTTAACAAAATAGTCATTTATTAACAAGATTGTTTTCAACTTATTAATTAATTAATAATTTATTTTTCTTAATTTACCATTTAAATTATTATTATTTAATCGTCTTTTTATTTATTTTGATTTTATTAATTAGCTAATAATTTATTAATTATTTTCATTAATTGATTGCTCCATATACTCTAAATAAAAGTTAAATTTCAAAAACAACAAAATGACTATAACCGTTAGAATATTTATCTGAAATTTTACGCCCCCTAAGATTTCTCCGTTCTGGGCAAATGCCTATTCTGCCCCTCCCCGAAAACCGCCTCTGTAGATATTGTAAAAAAAAGAGGGATACCGGTCTGCTACGTACCTGGTCAAAATAAACGAAACTTTTAGTAACAGACTGCAGTATGATTTAGGTTATCTCGGCTACGGCAGCTCTAACAGCGATGTGTTACACATTGTAAATACTACAGGAGAGCAGGAGGACAGAAATATTTTTCCCGATTTTGTTATCGTTGCTCAGAGCTCGTAGTTTGTCCAAGAAAGGTTATTTTAGACATCAAGATACGATATAAATAATTTTAATATCCAGCAAAGCTCTATTTCTCAACTAATTCTATGTGAGAAAAAAGGATACGAAGTATTAAGGGGAAAAGAAGTATGTTTCCAAATATCTGCAGAACTAAACAAGATAGCAAATCTAATTAGATCGATCGTGAAACTTGCTTAAAGACTGGGCTTTAAATCAGTTTTACAAGAAGTGTTATATAATACCTTTTTCGACTAGGAAATACAGACAACCAATTTGAAACCGTGCAACGTCACCCTCGCAACTGCCTCCATTTGGATAGATGTGCAAATGGATTTTCGTGGGGGGGGGGAAGCGGATGTTTGCAAAAAACATTTTTTGATAAAAGTGTTGTATCCCATTCGAATGTTACACGGTATCCTTCTCCCTTTGCGTTCCCTTTAAATCAAGTGCTACTATCGTGTTTACGTCAAAACTAAAAGTCCATCTGTATATTTTTTCAATTCTTGCATATATAGTTTTAATGACATTGAATAAATACTAGTGATCCAGGGTTTATGTTTGTTATACAGTGACATGGTCTAGACGCCAGGCCTAAGGTCGAATGAAGATTTATCTGCGCCTCCCCTGTATTCCCACCCTCACCTTAAATTATAAAAAGTACCTTTTTTGGTATTTTTCTGGAAAATTGTTAGTAATGCCCCCCCCCCCTCTTTACATTTTCGTGAATTGGTACAACTGCATTGTTCAGGGTTAATCCAAATTGGTTGACTGTAATACATTGAGACTCCTACTTATCGGAGTATCATGGCTCCGATAAGTGCTTCGACTTCGACAATGGGCTTCGACATGCGAAGCCCATTTTAAGGTTGTCATCTATGTTTGCAAAAAAAAAAAAAAAAACACGATATCCCTGTAAACCAATGAGGACCAAGGGCTAACAGACAATCGCAACTTAAAAAAGTTTCTTTATGTTATATAAATAAAAAAAAAAAAATATCAAAAAGTAATTGAAATAAGTACCGACGGCTCCTTGGATTGCCGAAAGCTATGTTTTTGACATAGATTTGTATGTTAGTAATAATATTTTAACCTTATTAAGATATAATCCCATTGTTATTTTGCGATACATATATACCTATATATATATATATATATATATATATATATATATATATATATATATATATATATATATATATATTTCTATATATATATATATGTATATATATATATATATATATATATATATATATATTTATATATATATATATATATATATATATATATATATATATATATATATATATTTACATATTTAGACAATTGCTGGTCTAGAATCATAATATTTGTTTCTCTTGTTGATATTTCACAAACTCATATTCTAATAAGAACTACTTATGATTATTTCGTTGTTTTATTTTTACTTGTGTTTTTAT
Organism: Artemia sp. Qi Xiang Cuo; assembly: GCF_049724085.1. Lineage (NCBI taxonomy): Eukaryota > Metazoa > Arthropoda > Branchiopoda > Anostraca > Artemiidae > Artemia > Artemia sp. Qi Xiang Cuo. The sequence goes on from NC_142812.1 coordinate 36,319,453, forward strand.
GTTTTTGACACTTCCTTTTTTTTATGATTTTATTTCCTTAGTCTGACAAATAGCTTAGTCAATGGATTAGGGTTTATTATTAGGCTGTTATGAGTAGTGCAAGTACATTGTGCATGTTTATTTGTTGATGAATTCTCATTTGTTACTGTTTTACTATGGGGTTGAGAACATATTTATTGTATAAGCAGATGTTTTAATAAAAATATCAATTCGTTATTTTTCTTTTCAAATTTCTTACCACAGAACATAAAAAGTAAATTTCTTATCATAGTCCTAAATTTTTCATTTTATTTTTTATTTAACAGCTTTTGTTTAATTTTACAGTGTGAAAGATATTTTCTTAGGCTCGGGAGAGAGGGGCATTAGGAAGAAACACACAACATGCAAATTATGTGAAACACTCAGGATACCGTGGGAAAAACTAGAACCTCGACATTTCGAAATCTGGCCTGAGAGCCAACCTTTCCCCATTCTTACGGATATTTTTGGGGTTACAACATTCAGTAATATGTTTTTTATGTTTGTTTTACAAATTTGTTGGCATACCAAAATAGTGTTAATTTTGTCTCTTCGTGGGTATTTGCGGCAGCGAGATGGACATGGAACCAGATCTTTTAGTGCTGGGAAGGGGGTTCAGAGTATGGTTCCTATTGAAAATAAGCCGAACGCACAGTCGAAGGAAACAACTGCAGTAAGCGGGACAAACACATTCCCATTCTAAATGGGCCTCTTAGATACTTTATCAACTTTCGATTCAGCCGGTAGACTGGAGAATCTTTAAGTTCTTGCTCTGCTTTGAATTTTAGATAAATATTTTGAAGTAAAATCGATAAGATAGATACGATTTATTTGTACTAAATGTGAATAAAACTTTATCAAGTAAAATTTTCAAATACCACCAAAGGTTAGTAACGGGAATAAGCTTTAAGGAGGGTTTGGAGTTATTTCTGGGTTGAAATAGGGTTACCTTCTTTCAACTTTTCTTTGGATTAACTTAAAAGAAAAAAAAACTTATTTCAAAAACGAAGTATTTAGAGCAAACTAGCAACACATTAACCATAGACGTCAAAAGGGTAAAGGACGTGGCACTAGAACCTTGAAGTGCAAACCGGCGGTGCTAATATCTGTTTCATGGCCCTTCAGTCAGGAAGTACAAAGGGGCTGGGCCAGAATTAGGAAACGAGGGCAGCAAAGGGGGACAGGGGTCTAGCCATCTTGTGCTTTCCCACACCCGTCCTTCTTGCCTTCCCCACATTTCTCTAGGTACGCATTTAGAGGTGGGTCGACTCTGACTGAGCTTACAGAATCACGCCACTGACCCCCATCTCAAACCAAATAATTGGCCACACCAGGACATGAACCCTTGCCCTTCGGACGAAGAATCCTAAATCCAGCGCGCCAACCACTCGGCTAGGACCACTCAAGCCAAAGACGAGGAGAAATATTGTAAAATAGTATTTCAAACTTAAAAGGAAGAGAAATTACGCTGTAAAATCAAGTCAAACATAAAACATACAAAATTTGTGACAAACAGTAGTAAAGACAATGCCCCTAAGCCTTCTAAAGGCCAAAAAGTCATTTTCGTTTGACTGAAAACAGTGTTATCTCGAGGGGTGTCTTTCCATTTGTTAGAACTTCAACAACAACAAAAAAGAAAAAAAAATGACAATAATAACCAAGATTATTGTAAATAAATAATGCAAATAGACTGACTGTTTAATATGTTTTGATATTCATTCCTAAAAATCTTAGCAATCTCAGTTGATTTATCAACGTTATTGCCTTAAGAAGGGTTAGGGGGGTGTCGGCCCTATTCCTGTTTGTCATAATTTCTGTTCGGTTTAAGTTCAACCTAATTATTCAGTGTAGTTTCTGTTTATTTTGTGCTGTATTTTTTCAGCGATTGTGATTTCTGTCTGTTTTAAGCTTAAATTAATATTTTTCTTATTTCTGCTCATCTTTGATCTCCATTTTCTTTGAAAAACCACATTTTGGGGATTTTTTTTTATTAATTTGAGCTTATAGATTTACTACTTAACTACTTAAAATTAGCTTACTACTTAAAAGTAGAATTTAGTTCAACATTCCCTGAAATTTTCAGCTTAATACTCTTACCCGTTCGTGAGATGTTGCAGATAAGCCCTTTAACAACCTGGATATGCATGGTGAGTTTTGAGGCCTACATGATTTCGACAGTCTGGATGCACAAAGAGTCTATGGATTAGATCAACATTCCCTGAAAGTTTCAACATAACACCCTTAGCCGTTGCAGAGATATCACGGATACGCGATTTTGACAACCTGAATGCATGTAGTGTTTTCATTCAGTCCAACATTCCCTGAAAGTTTCAACTTAATATCCTTAGCTGTTTCGGGAATACTGCAGATACGCCTTTTTGAAAACTTTCCCGCTATATTTCATGAAAGTTTCCAATTGTAGCCTTCAGCTGTTCCTGAGATACTGTGCTTACGCCCTTTTGACGACATGGATGCAAATAGTTCCGTTCGATATAGTTTAGTATTATGCTCAACACTCGAGAGGAGAGGAAGGATTTATTTTATGCAAACCAATTTGGTTTCAGAAAAGGATACTCTACGGAGCATGCTGTTCAGTGTTTGACATCTATGATTAATGGTGCTTTGGATGGGAAGTTGAAAGTGGCGAATGTATTTGTAGACATTTTGAAGGCATTCGACACAGTGGACCATGTGATTCTTCTAAAAAAGTTGGACAACTATGGCATTAGAGGAAATGCTCTTAAAATTATTTCGTCATATTTGAGTCACCGATCTATGTATGTGCAACTGAATTATGTGAAATCAAATGATTACCATGTTAGTTGCGGTGTTCCCAGGAGTCCCCTCTCGATCCTTTTTTCTTCTCAGTATATATTAATGACATCTATCAAGCAATCTGTGATTTGACAACGAATGTTGGAAATGGAGACGAAACGTATAAACCTAGGAAATCTCTTGTCATGCTTGCAGATGATACGAATTTTTCAGCTGCGGAGCGCACTGAAGCTCAGCTTTTAGGGACACTGAGTAATGATATGGAAAAAATGGAGAAATGACTAAGGCTAAACAAGCTGAAGTAAATCACAGCAAATCGGGGTTTGTTGTCTGGGGCAGATCACCTTCAGATTACCCCTGGCTGCAAGAGCTTACAGTAGGAGACTCGACAATAAGACGTCAGAAGTCAGTGAGATACATAGGCGTAATAACTGATGAAACACGTTTTTCAGAGGATGTACAGTGCACATCGTCGAAAGTAGCAAGGAATATAGGTATGATAAGGAAGCTTAAGTATCAGTTTCCGCAGAATGTTTTGCGTCTTTTATATTTCTCATTAGTCCATCCTTATTTACTATACTGTTGTTCTGTTTGGTCTGGAACATTTTATGTTCATCTGAAACCTTTGTGTGTTCTCCAGAATTCAGCTGTATGTTGTATTTAAGGAATCGACACACTTGCCTCAGTTAGAAATATTTATCCGCGAATCCGTATTTTACCGTTTTCAGGGTTCTGCTTATTTTCTAAGCTTCAAGTAATGTATGATATTATTAATAATATTGCTCCAATGTGTCTTCGTGATATGTTTGAGACAGCTATTGATGTCCTTGGGCATTTAACGAGACAGGTTGGAATGTACAGAACTATATAGAAGGCCGATTAGAGTGTTTGCGAGGTTTGCTTTCTCTGCTCGTCATATTCTTCCGGTGCTATGGTCTCAGACGCCATCTTCTATTAGGGATATTGCTGAAAGGTCTGGCTTCCGTGAGCAGTTGAGGCACAATTGCCTGCAGGTTTATGAATTCTAATTATTTTTTTCTCAAGTAGTTCTATATATTTAATATGTTTTATATATGTTTTTTTTTGTGAAACGGGAACCCGGATGCACTGATGTAAGTGGCTGTAAGTTTTTTTTGGAGTGGCAAAACAAGCCGAGGTTACTGGGCTTCGCTTTTTTGTTGATTTTTTTGTGAATAAATTGTATCTCTATTGAAAAAAACATGCCCTGAAAGTTTCAGATATCTGTAGCTGTTTCTGAGATACTGAAAATAAGCCTTTTAAAACAATTTGGATAAACATGATTTCTTTTTATTTAGCTCAACACGGCCCTTGACATTCCATGAAAGTTTTAATTTTATACCCTTAGCCATTCCTGAGATATTGCACCTACGCCCTTTGACAACCTGGATGCAGATTGTGTCTTTAAATTTAGTTTAGCATCCTCCTTAACCTTACATGAAAATTTCGGGGAATGATTTTTTTATTTCCTTATTTATTTTTTATATTGCCCTTTTAACAGCCTGGATATACATTTACGTTAACGCCCTTATATACAAACACTTACTGGATATACGTCTCAATCTAACCTCCTTAGCCCGTCCAGAGATATTGCGCATGCGACCTTTTGACAACCGAGATGTACACATTGTATTTTGATTTAGTTCAACATCCACCTAAACATTCCCTGAAAGTTTGAACGTAATATCCTTAGATTTTCCTTAGAATTTTTAGATACATCTTTTTGACAACTTGAATGTGTATTGTGCATTTTTATTTAATTCAAAATGGCCCACTGCATTTCCGGAGAGTTTGAGCTCAATACCCCTAGCTGTTCCTGAGATATTGCACATACACTCTTTAGACAACCAGGATGAACATGCCCGGATTTTGGTTGTGGTTTACAAGCCCCTCAACATTCAAGCTCCAACATAAGATGCTTAGTCGTTCCTGAGATATTTTACATACGTCCCTCTGACAACCTAGATGCACTTTGCGTGTTTTGATTAATTCATCATCCCTCTCAACATGCAATGAAAGTTTCATCTTAGTACCTTTAATGTTTTCATAGACCCAGAATCCAACATGTCGCCCTTTTCCAATAATAAACCTAAATATAAACCATTGGCAATTTTCATACCTGGTCCTAAGAGCTTTGGGTTCATCTCATCTCCGGAGGCATAGTTAGTGGACCTTTCTACTATTTTGAACAAAATGACTGTCTTAAGAGTCTGATGATGTCTTTGGAGGCTTAGGGTAGAGGACAGCTAGGAAGGCCATGGGAGAAGGCTGGTTTCCCTTTCAGCACTTTTGACTCTTACAAAGGACACTAGAACTTTCAACTGCAAATCGAATGAGCTCCCTCAAAAGTTTTTATGACAACTCCCTTTTTTAATAAATGTCCTGGTGAATTCTTGTTTTGTTTTGGGTAGGGACGTAGGGAAAGTAATAAAGGGGAGTAAAATTGTTTAAGAGAAAGTAAATTATGCCTGAGTTAAGGTATATATAAGATCTAATACTATTTGGGAATCGTATAGAAGAGTAATCCTGTTCATGGTAGTCCTAATAAACTAGCAACGCTAAGCCTGATGTAAACGGTAAATGAAACGTAATAACTAAGAATAGGGAATACTGTTCACTGTGCTCTTAACCTAGGTGATTAGACGGTCAAAGAAACAGACTAGTTTTCTTATTACATCGAAACTTTAGCTAATAGGGGGGGGGGGTGCGAGGAAAATGCAAAGAATAGAGGAGCAAAAGAACAAGGCGTTTTACCTCAACTGAAAAGCGTATGGGATATTGAAACTATTCGACTATGCAGGTTATATTCTACTTTTCATGATCACTCAGACTGAGCTGGTACGAAGAAGAACGATCAGCTTTCTGGTTTTTACCAGTAGTGACGCTATAATGAGTTTAAGAGGGCCTCTGTCCCTTCGAATCTCGATCCCGACACTTTTTTAGAAACTTCTTCTAGACGCAGGGGCTATTAATTTTGTAAGAGAATGCAGGTGTATGTTACGTAATAGGTTTTGTTTACTTTTGCAAATGGATGCAGGTGTATGTTACATAATAGGGTTTGTTTACTTTTTGTTGTTACGTAATAGGTTTTGTTTACTTATGAAATTGTTTGCAGGTGTATGTTACGTAATAGGGTTTTTTTCCTTTCGTTGTTACGCAATAGGGTTTGTTTACTTTTGGTTTTTACGTAATAGGGATTGTTTTCTTCAAGACGTTTTTTTAAAACATTTTCCTTCAAGACATTTTTCAAGACATTTTTTCTTCAAAACGTTTTTCAAGACATTTTTATTCAAGACGTTTCAAGGCATCTCAAGTCGTTTTTTAAGACATTTTTGTTCAAGAAGTTTTAAGACATTTTTCTTCAAGACGTTTCAGGATATTTCATGACGTTCTTAAGATGTTTTAGCGATGAAGACCACATTGCCTTTCCATCATAAAGTCATATACTACCATGACTCACGACCATACTGATAAGTTTGCGAATGAAATTATAACTGAATTAACGAATCTAAAACAGAATGGCAAAATCACCCAACAATTGTATAATAAATGTTTCCCCCGTGGTAGCTTTTGTGCAAAATTTTACGATTTATTGAAATTTCGTTAGCAAGCTATTCCCTTAAGGCCAATTGTAGCATGTACGAAAGCCTCTGCTTCCGATATTGGAAAGTGATTATGTACAGCCTTCAATCCTTTGCTGTATTCCCAATAATTGTACATATGTAATTCGGTAGATTTAGTGGAAACACTTAAAAATGCAAACATTTCAGAAAATACAATAGTAACTAGTTTTGATATAGTTTCTATGTATACTAATATTGTTATCACAATATCTGAGCAATTATTAAAAATAAAATTGAATAAAACTCATTTAATCGAAGATTCAACAACAGGAATAGATTGCAAGGTTCTAATATCCCTAGTCAAAATTGGAAATAAGTATTCAATGTATTTTCAGTTCTGTAAATTTTTTTTTATTAACAAATAAAGGGCCTTCCCATGGGGGCACCGCTATCCGGGTTATTAACGAATATTTACGTAGAGCACCTTGAAAGTTGGGCCTTAAATTCATATTTTTTAAAACTTGTCTCTTGGGGGCTTTACACGAATGATGTAACATCGCTCTGGAATTATGGAGAAAATGAACTTAGGGGCTTTCTAGATCACCTTAATACATATGACAGAAATTTAAAGTTTACTTTACAAATTGAAAATGCAAATAAATTACTGGATGTACTAATTTATTCGTAGCATTGATAAACTGGATTTTACAATTTACAGAAAACCCCCATAAAACAACATATATCTACATTTTAAATCCTATCACCCCTCCCCCCACCAGTTAAAAGAGCTGTTGTTACCTCTCTTGTCGATCGTGCCCTTAATATTTGCGCTGTATCTCACATCACACATGAACTAAATTTTATTAGAGACATACTTTTTGGAAACGGTTATCCTATTCTCTTTATTAATTATACAATTAGTACAAGATTGGCAAGACACTCACGTAAAATTAAGGGTCTTTTACCATGTGAAGTTTCTGCCAAGCCCTCAAATATAATTTACCGTTCATATATTCAAAAAGTCACTACAAGTTTAAAAAAGTTTGCACACAAAATAATTTTTATGTAGTACTTACCAATAATTTTAAAATCATGAATATCCTAAACTTTGGTAAAGATATAACCCCAGTTACTGACCAAAGAGGGGTTTATCAAATACCATATGACTGTGGCAACTTTTATCTTGGTAGAACCCATCGAAATTTAGAAAAACATCTACAACAACACAAAGATGACATACCTAAAGCTTTAAATTCTAATAGTACAAATATTTCTTTTGATTCTGGTTTAAGCAGTCATATCTATAATAAACTTAGCCATAAAATGCTTTTTGAAGAAACTTCCCTTATTAGTAATTATTTTAGGCATAAAACAGGTTGTTTGAGAGGCAATTGAAAATAAAATCAAAATAAATAGTATTACTTCTTTGAATAGGGATTTGAGGGGATATTCGCTTGATGCCTTATATACAAATTTAATTAGAAATGATTTAACTAATTAAATTAAAAAATCAGTAAACACTTCCACTCAACATGTTACCAATAGACCTTCTAGGTTGGCTTCCAAAAAGGCAAGATTAGCTTTAAGAGCTTGTCTGTAAGTTTTTTTATTCCATTCGAATGAACTGTCTTTTTCTCACTTCACTTTATGTACCAGTCCTGGTTGAACTTCCTTGAAATAATGATGCTAGGGTTGTTTTGGATTTTTTTGTTAATTTTAAAAATTGAATTCTAATGTGAGTTTCTTTCATATTGGAGTTTTCTTCATTTGTTTAGCTGAGGACGACCCTTGGATATAGGGTCGAAATATTCATTTAAAGTTGCGATCCACTGTCTTATATAAAAGATTTCCCTATTGTTCTACTTATTGTTTATGAAGACATTTTTCTTCAAGATCTTTTTAAGATATTTCAAGACGTTTTTTAAGACATTTTTCTCAAAACATTCTTCTTCAAGATTTCTTTGACTCTTACATAATAGGGGAAGGTTTACTCATGTTAAGGATGACGCAATCTCGCTTGACTTGTTTCTTTAGGGTCCCATGGGGAACCTCCTTGTAACTGCTATGGACACACGTGGGGTGTTATGAAAAACTTTAAGAGATTTCATTTTCTTTCAATGCGTTTTCTCAGGGAACCTTTATAATCTCAAGATTTTTGTCCGCATTAGGATTCGAAAGAGATTTCAAGCCAACCCTCCGTGATACACCATTTCAGTTTCTGCCACTGTGCCATACTATGACTGGCCCTCTGGAACCCTCTAACTCAAAATCATTCCTTGAACATTTTTAGATTTTTTTTAGTAAAGTGATGTCCAACTCCATTTCCCCCTTCTGACCCCCAGTTACAACGGTTCCACCTCCGATCCTGCTGGCTTCCATCCCCGATTCAATCAATTCCAGTTCCCACTACGCCTGGTCCAATCCCAATTCCAAATCTGGCTTCGGTTGCGTCAATTCCGGACCCCCCACTTCTGCCCCCCGATTCCGCGATTCCGACCTCACCAATTCCGATACATGTCTTGCCGATTCCAAGATTGTGCATGCGCCTGCCTCTGAGGTAATCTATGGCTGGCAAATGGAACCCCTCTGGCGCATATTTTCACACCTAAGGAGTTTTTCACCCTTTTAACCTCAAAAATAACTTTATAAACTAAAAACAATACTTCTTATAGAACAAAAACTAATTCTTTCATATTGGTTTTTTCTTCATTTGCTTAGCTGAGGACGGCCCTTGGATATAGGGTCAAATATTCATTTAAAGTTGCGTTCCACTGTCTTGTATAAAAATTACCGTATTGTTCTACTTAATGTTTATAGAGATATTTTTCTTCAATAATGTTTTTCAAGATATTTGAAGACGGTTTTTAAGACGTTTTTCTCAGAACATTCTTCTTCAAGATTTCTTTTATTCTTACATAACAGGGGAAGGTTTACTCATGTTAAGGATGACACAATCTTGCATGAATTGTTTCTTTAGGGTCCCTTGGGGAACCCACCTTGTAACTGAGATGGAAACACGTGGGGTGTTATGTAAAACTTTAAGAGATTTTATTTTCTTTCAGTGCGTTCTTTCTCAGGGAACCTTTATAATCTTAACATTTTTGTCCGCATTAGGATTCGAAAGACACTTCTCATCAACAGAATGGAGCACTAGACAGCTGGACCAAGAAAGCCTTCCTAATATTTTAATTTGGGAAATAGGTTCTACGAAATAATGTATTCCACGCACGGAGAATTCCCTGTCGCGCTTTCTAGAATAATTAAATGGGTCGCGGGTTTTCCCGTGTCTGCAATAATTGACATATAGGGGAGAAAAATTGATTACTAGAAATTGGCTACATTTGATGTGCACCTGTTTGTTACAGCGTTATTCATTTTCTAACTTGACCTAAACAGGTTAAGTTATTGAATCGGTGAGTTACATAGCATTGGCTTTAGATATTTCATTGTGTAAATGATAACGTATTGAAGATTCGTTATGGAACAAGAAATTTAAAGAATGAAGACTTTTATTGTACAGACAAGTTTATTAATAAAAACAACATTATTAATTCTCAAAATCACAGAAATTCCAGGGCAGTTAAAACTCACCAAACGGAAAAGAGGTTTTAATGAAAATGCCTTGTTTCATTTAGCCAAAACTATGCAGTCCTGATTGCCAGGCACCAGAAGCAGTAGCAACCAATTCCAGGGGGCGTTGTTATTAGAGTTACATTTGAGCCATATTAAGAGCTATTTCTGAGAGGCTCTAATGATAATGCCACGTTTCATTGAGCCATAACAATGCATTCCTGATTGCCAGGCATCACAAGAAGTATAAAATAAGAAATCACAGAAAAAAGCAATTAAAACTCAATAAACGGAAAAACAAAGTGGACTAGCTTATAAAGGATAAAATATAAACAAAAAGAAGCACGAATTAAAGAAAGGTGGGAACCCTAGCAACCAGTCCCCGGGGGAGGGATGATATTAGAGGTAAATTTAAACCATATTAAGTGATGTTTCTGAGAGATTTTAATTAAAATGCCTCGACTTTTTGAGCAGACTATGCATTCCTGGCTGACAACCACAAATTTGAATAATATTTTTCTCCGTATTTCGTGCAATCTCGTTAGAGATAAATTTAAGCCACATTGAGATATTTCTGAGAGCTTGAAAAGGAAATTCCCCCGTTTCTTTGAATGGATGTCCCATTTCAATCCCCCTCCGCCGATAAAATTCTTTTTACACCTTGGCAAACTATGGATGGCACAAGACGCCCTCTGGCACCCTCATCATTCCAAAGGCATTTGTCAGGTATTTTCTTGTTAAAAATTATGCTTTAAATCCATTGGATCGTGTTTTCACAAGCCAACCCAACGTGATACATCATGTCAATTCAAACCACTGTGCCACACTATGACTGGCCCTCTGACAGCCCTCGTAATTTATAAGACTTTTTCCAGATATTTTCTTGTTAAAAATTCTGCTTTAATTCCATTGGTTTGTGTTTTTTTTTCAAGCCAAGCCTCTGTGATACACCATGTCATTTCCCGCCACCGTGCCACGCTGTGACTGGTCCTCTCGCACCTTCTAACTCAAAATCATACCTAGAAAACTTTTAGTTATTTTTTAGTAAAGTGATGTCCTATTCCATTTCCCCCTTCTGACCCCCATTTACAATGGCTCGAAATCCGATCCTGCTGGCGTCCACCCCGGTTCAATTAATTATAGTTCCCACTATGCCCGCTCCAATCCCAATTACAAATCCTACTCCGTTTGCATCAGTTTCGGACCCCCCCCCCCACTTCTGGCCCCGATTCCACGATTGCAATTCCGTTCCATATTCCGCCGATTCCAAGATTGTGTTTGCGCCTGCCTCAGAGGTAATCTATGGCTGGCAAGTGGCACCCGTCTGGCTCATATTATCACATCTAAGAGTCTTTCACCCCTTTCACCTCAAAATAACTTCATAAACTAAAAATACTTCTTAAAGGACAAAAAATAATTCTTACAAATGAAAAATACATCCTAAATAAACATAAATTCTTCTTACAAAATATAAAATACTTCATACAAAACAAAGATATATCCTGAAAAATCAGAGATTGTTCTTTCAAATACTTCTTACAAAACAAAAAATACTTCTTAAAAAGCAAAAAATAATTCTTAAAAAACGAAAATACATCCTAAGCAATTAGAGATTGTTCTTATAAAATACTTCTTACAAAATAAAAAATACTTCTTACAAAACAAACATACATCCTATACAATCACAAACTGTTCTTACAAAACACAAAATACATATTACAAAATAAAAAATACTTCTGACAAAACAAAAATAATCTTTACAAAACAACAATGCATACTAAAAGATCACAATTTCTTCTTACAAAATACAAAAAAACTTCTTACAAAACAAAAAATATTTCTTACAGAACAAAAATACATCCAAAGAAATCACATATTCTTATTACAAAACAAAAAATACCTCTTAAAAAAACAAAAAATTATTCTTACAAAACGAAAATACATCCTAAACAATCACAAACTGTTCTAAAAAAATACAAAATACTTCTTACGAAACAAAAATAATCCTTACAGAACAAAAATACATCCTAAGAAATCACAAATTCATCTTACAAAACAAAATATAATTCAAAATTTTGCCTGATATAGCAAGAATCCTTAGTACATTATCAAAACCTGAAGTAATATTATCAGAATCATGCAAGTTATTAACAAAATCTTGGACGATATTATCAAAATCTTTGGCATTAATAGAATGTTTTCTGGTATTATCAAAACATGTCTAGTATTGTCAAAATCTAAAATGGTGTCATCAAAATCGTATCTGCCATTACCAAAATTTTTTGGATTACAATGAAATCATAATGTCCTATTATCAAGGTTATCAAAATCTTGCCAAGTATCATTAAAATGATGTGTGGTACCATAAACATCCTGTCTGGCATTATCAAACATCTTCCACTACATTATCAAAATCTTGACAGATATAACGAAAATTCACCATAACATTATCAAAACCTCACATGATATTATCATATCTTGCAAGTTATTAACAAAATCTTGTCTGGTATTATCAAAATCTTAAATGTAAGTAACACAGTGTTTGCAGCTACAATCAAAACGTGACTGACACTACCAAAATCTAATATGGTGCTGTCAAACTCATGCTCCCTTTTAACAAAATTTAACATAGTGCTATAAACTCATGTCCGCTATTATCAAGATTGTGAAAATATCGTCAAATATAATTAAAACCTTACATGATATTATCAAAGTCTTGCATGATGTTACCGAATCGTGTTTAACTATTACAAAATCCTTTCTTGCATTTTCAAAGTCTTGCGAGATATTATGACAAACCTTTCCGGTATTACCTAAATCTTGCAAGTTTTTATCAAGATCTAGAATGAGGCTAGCAAAATCATGTCTAGAACTATCAAAGTATTGTCTACCATTAACAAAATCTTGTGTAATACTATCAAAATCGTGTCTGAAACTGTCAAATATCTTGTACCACATTATCAATATCCCACATGTTATAATAATAATCCTCTGTGATATTGTCAAGACTTTAATAAAATCATAAAAATCTTGACAGTTATTAACGAAATCATGCATGGTATTATAAAAATTCTACTTGATATTAACAAAAATACTTTTCTGGCAATATGAAAACGTATCTGATATCGTTAAATCTGACATGATGTTATCTGAATCGTGTCTGCTATTACTAAATTTAGCATAGTGCAATCTAATCGTGTCTGTCATTATCAAGATTGTCAAAATCTCGCTAAGTATTACCAATTTCTTGTATGATACTATCCAGATTATCAAAATCTTATCAAATATTATCAAAACCTTACATGATATTATCACAGTCTTGCATGATATTACCAAATCATGTTAAATATTATAAAATCTCTTCTTGGATTTTCAAAGATTTTTGATATATTATGACGATCATTTTTAGTATTATATTATATAATGCAAGTTATTATAAAAATCTAGAATGATTCTAGCAAAATCGTGTCTGGTACTATCAAAATATAATCAAACATTACAAAATATTGTGAGATATTATCAAAATCACCCCTGAAATTATCAAATATCCCACATCAGAAATCCCACATGGTATAATGAGAATCCTCTATGATATTATCAAAAATTTACATAGTATTATCAAAATCTTGCAAAGTATTGACAGATGAAACTCAGAGAGGAAACACAATAACAAATGAAAAATAAAACAAAAAAGGGGTGAAAAAACGAGGATTATGTCAACCAGTGGTGAACCATGAAGACGAAGAAACCAGCAAATATTTCGACAAGGACCTCCGCCAAGTCGTCCTCAGTGCTAAACAAAAAAGAAAGAAAAAAGAAAACAACGAAAAACGAACCTTTCGAAGTTCGCTTGACAACGACAGAACAAAAACTAAATAAGAACCTGGTTGGGAATCAATGAAAAAGAAATTTACCAAGATGATTGAGCAGTAATCCTTTGTTTTGCTATATATCTAGCTGATCTAAAAATTTGGTCTTAATTTGACGTGAAAAAAGGTTCACACCACTATGCAACACTATTACTGGCCCTTTGGCAGCCCTCATCAGCTATAAGACATTTTCCAGATATTTTCTTGTTAAAAATCCTGCTTTAAATCTATTGGTTTGTGTTTTTTTTTTCACGCCAACCCTCTGTGATACACATGTCTTTTCCTGCCACCGTGCCACACTATGACTGGCCCTCTGGTACCCTCTAACTCAAAATCATTCCTAGAAAACTCTTGGATATTTTTTAGTAAAGTGATGTCCAATTCCATTTCCCCCTTCTGACCCCCAGTTACAATGGCTCCACATCCGATCCTGCTGGCTTCTACCCCAGTTCAATCAATTCCAGTTCCCACTATGCCCGCTCCGATCCAAATTCTAAATCCTGCTCCGGTTGCATCAGTTCCGGACCCCCCCCCCTTCTGCCCCCAATTCCACGATTCCAACTCCACCAATTCCGCTCCATGTTCCGCCGATTTCAAGATTGTGTATGCACCTGCCTCAGAGGTAATCTACGGCTGGCAAGTGGCACTCCTCTGGCTCATATTATCACACCTAAGGGTATTTCACCCTTGTTACCTCAAAATAACTTTATAAACTAAAAAAATACTTCTTACAAAACAAAAAATAATTCTTAGAAATCAAAAATACATTCTACACAATCACAAGTTCTTCTTAAAAAATACAAAATTCTTCTTACTAAACAAAAACGTATCCTGAAAAATCAGAGATTGTTCTTTCAAATACTTCTTACAAAACAAAAAATACTTCATAAAAAACGAACATATTTCCTAAACAATCAGAGATTATTCTTACAAAATACTTTTTAAAAAACAAAAAATAATTCTTACAAAACAAAAATACATCCTAAATAATCACAAACTTTTCTTACAAAATACAACATACTTGTTGCAAAATACAAAATTCTTCTCACAAAACAAAAATATTCTTTACAAAACAAAAATACATCCTAAAAGATCACAACTTCTTCCTAAAAAATACAAAACAATTGTTACAAAACAAAAAAATACCTCTTAAGAAAACTAAAAATTATTCTTACAAAACGAAAATACCTCCTAAACAATCACAAACTTTTCTTACAAAATACAAAATACTTCTTATAAAACAAAAATAATTGTTACCTAACAAAAATACATCCTAAGAACTCACAAATTCATCTTAAAAAACAAAAGATACTTCAAAATTTCGCCTGATATAGCAAAAATCCTCTAGTACATTATCGAAACCTGAAGTGATATTATCAAAATCAAGCAAGTTATTAACAAAATATTGGACGATATTATCAAAATCTTACCTGGCATTAACAAAATGTTTTCTGGTACTATCAAAACATGTCTAATATTGTCAAAATCTAAAATGATGTCATCAAAATCCTATCTACCATTTCTAAAATTTTTCGGAATATAATGAAATCGTATCTCCTCTTATCAAGATTTTCAATATCTTGCCAAGTATCACTAAAATGATGTGTGGTGCCATAAACATTCTGTCTGGTATTATCAAACATCTTTCTCTAGATTATCAAAATCTCGACGGATATAATGAAAATTCTCCATGGTATTGTCAAAACCTCACATGATATTATCATATCTTGCAAGTTATTAACAAAACCTTGCCTGGTATTATCAAAATCTTAAATGACATTAACAGAATGTTTGCAGCTACAATCAAAACGTGACTGACACTACCAAAATCTAATATGGTGCTGTCAAAATCATGTTACCTATTAACAAAATTGGACATAGTGCTATCAAATCATGTCTGCTATTATCAAGATTGTGAAAATATCGTCAAATATTATCAAAACCTTACATGATATTATCAAAGTCTTGCATGATACTACCAAATCATGTTCAACTATTACAAAATCCTTTCTTGCATTTTCAAAGTCTTGCTAGATATCATGGCAATCCTTTCCGGTATTACCTAAATGATGCAAGTTTTTATCAAAATCTAGAATGAGGCTTGCAAAATCATGTCTAGAACTAGCGAAGTATTATCTACCATTAACGAAATCTTATGTAATACTATCAAAATCATGTCTGAAACTATTAAATATCTTGTGCCAGATTATCCAAATCCCACATGGTATAATAATAATCCTCTGTGATATTATCAAGATTTTATATAGAATCATCAAAATCTTGACAGTTATTAACGAAATCAATCACGGTATTATGAAAACTCTACTTGATATTAACAAAAATATTTTTCTGGCAATATCAGAATGTATCTGGTATTGTTAAATCTGACTTGGTGTTATCTGAATCGTGTCTGCTATTACCAAATTTAACAAAGTGCAATCTAATCGTGTCTGCCATTATCAAATTGTCAAAATCTTGCCAAGTATTACCAATTTCTTGCATGATACTATCAAGATTATCAAAATCTTGTCATATATTATCAAAACCTTACCTGATATTATCGAAGTCTTTCATGATATTACCAAATTATGTTTAAATATTATAAAATCTTTTTTTGGATTTTTAAAGTCTTCTGATATATTATGAAAATCATTTCCAGTGTTATATAAATATTGCAAGCTATTATAAAAATTTAGAATGATGCTAGCAAAATCATGTCTGGTACTATCAATATATGATGAAACATTACAACATATTGTGTGATATTATCAAAATCATACCTGAAAGTATCAAAGATTTTGTGCTACATTATCAAAATCCCACATGGTATAATGAGAATCCTCTATGATATAAATCAAAACTTTACATAGTATTATCAAAATCTTGCAAAGTATTAACAAATAAAACTCAGAGAGGAAACACAATAACAAAATGAAAAATAAAATAAAAAAAAGGGTAAAAAAACGAGTATTTTGTCAACCAGTGGTGAACCATGAAGACGAAGAAACCAGCAAATATTTCGACAAGGACCTCCGCAAAGTCGTTCTCAGTGCTAAACAAAAAAGAAAGAAAAGAAAAAAGAAACCAACGAAAACGAACCTTTCGAAGTTCGCTTGACAAAGACAGCACAAAAACTAAATAAGAACCAGGTTGTAATCAATGAAAAAGAAATTTACCAAGATGATAGAGCAATAATCCTTTGTTTTGCTATAGATTTAGCTGATCTTCAAATTCTGTCTTCATTTGATGTTCAAAAAGGCTCTCTCGAGTTAGACAGGGCGAAAATGTTGATTGAATCTTTCAAAATTAAATTGTTATAAATTAGGCTTAATGAAATATCTCCAGCATCTCTATTTATTGCTAAATTCCGGTTTATGTATTTTTTGATCTCAGTTACCTCTTTAAAATATTGTGGTAGGTCATTTACAGTAGATATTAAGGTTGCCTCGTCAAAAAGAACCAGATGTGTCGGATTTTCAAATATATGAAGGGCCAATGCTGAATCAAAGTTGGCATTTTTATTTTCCAATCTCAGGGATTTATCAATTGAAATATTGCGTTCATGCAAACGTTTCCCTAGTTGTTGATGTGTCCTACCAATGTAAAATTTCCCACATGAACAAGGGATTCTGTAGACACCACTACCCAGTACAGGGTCGGTTTTATCTTTTCCTGGGTTGAAAAATGTTCAACTTTTTGTTCAGTTTTGAAAGAAACAGAGAGATTATGTTTTTTTTAATTTTTCCATGTTTATCGCTGAGTTTTTGGATGTATGGTAAAGTGATGAAAGTTTTTTTCTCAATTGCCGGGGTAACTGAATCGAGGGGGACGAGCTCCCTATTTTCTTGTTTTATCTTTTTTAGTCGTCTATCTATGATATTTTTATTATTTTTTATTGGACTAACTGGAGAGAACCTTTTTGCACATCAAATGAAGACCGGATCTGTAGACCAGCTAAAGCTATAGCAAAACAAAGGATTGTTGCTCAATCATTTTGGTAAATTTCTTTTTCATTGATTCCAACCTGGTTCTTATTTAGTTTTTGGTGTGTCTTTCTCAAGCAAACTTCAAAAGGTTCGTTTTTCGTTTTTTTTTCTTTTTTCTTTTCATTCTTTTTTATTTAGCACTGAGGACGACTTGGTGGAGGTCATTATCGAAATATTTGCTTGTTTCTTCGTCTTCATGGTTCACCACTGGCTGACAAAATTCTTGTTTTTCCACCCTTTTTTTATTTTATTTTACATTTTGTTATTGTCTTTACTCTCTGAGTTTCATTTGTCATGTATAGCCAGTGCGGTCTTAGAATGTATTTACAAAGTATTAAGAAAATCATGCATGGTATTGTGAAAATTCTACCTGACATTAGCAAGAATACTTTTTTGGTATTGTCAAAACGTGTCTGATATCGTCAAATCTGACTTGATGTTATCTAAATCGTGTCTGCTATTCCCAAATTTCAATTAACAAAAAATCTAAAATGTCTTAGGTTAACTGATTTGAGTTAGGTTCGTTTGGGTTAGTAAGCTTGCGCGCACTTGCTTAATAAGCCCAAACGACCGTAACTCAAAATCAGTTAACAAAATTTAACCAGAGTAAAAAATCAGCTGCGGTGCCATCTATAACTATAGTTTTTTTGGGACAAGATTATTTAGTGGGTTATATGATTTTCATAATTACCGCGTAAGGTTTTGACAATGCAATAGAGGATTCTCATTATATTAAACGAGATTTTGATAATGTTGTGCAAGATGTTTGATAAATAGCATACAAGATTTTGGTAATACTTGATAATATTTTGATAGTACCTGACACGATTTTTCTAAAGCCATTCTAATTTTTTTATAATAACTTGCAAGATTTAGGTAGTGCTAGGAAGGATTCTCATGATATATCACATGAATTTGATAATGCAAGAAAATATTTTATAATATTTGTCAAGATTTCGCAATATCATGCTAGACATTGATAATATCATGTAAGGTTTTGCTAATATTTCACAAGATTTGGATAATCTTGATAATAGCAGACATGATTTTGATAGCACTATGTTAAGTTTTGTTAATAGGAATAGGATTTTGATAGCACCATATTAGGTCTTGCTAGTAGCAGACACGTTTTGATTATAGTAAAAAAATATTTTTTTATAACTTGCGAGATTAATTTATAATACTTTGCAAGATTTTGTTAATAACTTGCCTGATTTTGATAATACCATGTATGGTTTTGATATGGTCATAAACGCTTCTCATTAAACCAGCCGTGTTTTTAATCATGTAGAGATGTTTCATAATATCATACAAGATGTTGATTGTATCATACAAAAGTTTGGTAACAGTTTGCAAGATCTTGATAATCTTGATAATGACAGACACGGTTTAATGGCACTATGTTAAATTTCGTAATAGTAGACACGATATAGATAACATCATGTCAGGTTTGACGATATCAGACATGTTTTGATATTACTAAAAGATTATTTTTGCTAATATTAGGTATAATTTGTATAATACCATGGATGATTTTCGTAATAACTGGCAAGATTTTACTATGTAAAGTGTTGATAATATCATAGAGGATTCTCACTATACCATGTGGGATTTTGATAATGTAGCACAAGATATTTGATAATGTCAGGTATGATTTTGATCATATCACCCAAGATTCTGGTGATGCTTAATTATATGTGATAATACCAGGCACGATTTTGCTAGCATCTTCCTTGATTTTGATAGTAACTTGCAAGATTTAGGTAATACCGGAAAGGATTGTCATGATGTATCAGAAGACTTTGAAAATGCCAGAAAATATTTTATAATATTTAAACACGATTTGGTAATATCGTACAAGACTTTGATAGTATCATGTAAGGTTTTGATAACAAGTATTTTTTGTTTTATTAACAAGTATCTTTTGTTTTGTTACCGGTATTTTGTAATTTGTAAGCACATTTTGTAATTCTTTAGGATACAATTTCTGATTTTATGGATGTATTTTTATTTTTTAAGAAGTGTTTTCTATTTTGTAAGAAGAATTTTTAATTGTTAGGAATATATTTTTGTTTTGTAAGAAGTATTTTTGGTCATTTTAGTTTATAAAGTTTTTTCTGTGGGGAAAAGGTTTAAAAACACTTAGGTGTAATAATGTGCACCAGAGGTTTGTCATTTGGTAGCCATAGACTACCACGGAGGCAGGCGCATACAGAATCTTGGAATTGTCGGAAATTGTAGCAAAATTGGTGGAATCGGGGGGCGGAAGTGGGAGATCTGGAACTGACACAACTGGACTCGGATTTGGAATTTGAATAAGAGCGGGCATAGTGATGGAGTAGGTTGAACCGGTATGGAAGCCAGCAGAATTGGAGGTGGAACCGTTATAACCGGGGGTCAGACGCTGGAGAAGCGGAATTGTCTATCACTTTATTTAAAAATATATATAACAATGTCATAGGAATGATAAGGGATGCCATAGGGAGCCAGAGGAACAGTCATAGTGTGGCACGGTAGCGTGAAATGACATGGTGTATCACGAAGGATTGGCTTGCAAAACACAAAGGAATGGATTTTAAGCATTGTTTTTAACAAGAAAAAATCCGAAAATATCTTAGGAATGACGAGGGGTGCCAGAGGGCTTCAGGGGGCCAGTAATAGTGTTGCATGGTAGCATGAATTGGCATGGTGTATTTCGGAGGATTGGCTTACGAAAACACGAATCAATAGATTTAAAGCATGATTTTTAACCAGAAAAAAAAATTAGGAAATGTGTTAAGAATTATGAGGGGTGCCAGAGGGTCAGTCGTAGTGTGGTGTGCTGGTGGGAATGGACATAGTGTATCATGTTGGGGTTGGCTTGTAAAAACACGATCCAATGGATTTAATGGATAATTTTTAACAATAAAATACCTGAAAATGCCTTTAGAATGCTGAGGGTGTCCTAGGGTGTTTTCTGCCATTCATAGT
Source organism: Artemia sp. Qi Xiang Cuo (assembly GCF_049724085.1). Classification (NCBI taxonomy): domain Eukaryota; kingdom Metazoa; phylum Arthropoda; class Branchiopoda; order Anostraca; family Artemiidae; genus Artemia; species Artemia sp. Qi Xiang Cuo. Next base: position 36,340,222 of record NC_142812.1, read on the forward strand.
TTGCCACGGTGACGTGGCGTGCCTTATTTATTACCTTCTACAGTTTAAAGCTAAGGTGCGAGGCGTTAAAAGAATATTTCGGCAAAGGGGAATGGAAATTTAACATCCCATCAAAGAAAAGGGGGAATTTTCATTAAAAACTCAAAAATATCTCTTAATGTGGCTTAAAATTGTCTCTAACGAGATTGTGCTAAATATGAAGTAAAATATTAGTCAAATGTGTGCTTTTCAACTAGGAGTACATAGTCTTGGGTCAAAGAAACAAGGCACTTTCATTAAAACCTCTCAGACATATCTCTTAATATGGTTTAAATTTACCTCTAATAACAACCCTCCTCCCTCCCTCCTTGAATTGGTTGCTAGGGTTCCCGCTTTTCTTTAATTCATGCTTCTCTTTGTTTGTATTTTATCTTTTGTAAGCTTTTTCACTCAGCTTTTTCAAGTTTCGTTTTCCGTTTGTTGATTTTTAACTGTTTTTTTTCTGTGATTTCATGATCTTATAATGCTTGTGATAACTGGCAATCAGGAATGCATAATTCTGGCAAAGACACTTAGTATTTTTAATAAAACCTCTCAGACATATTTCTTAATATGAATTAAATTTACCTCTAATAGCAACTCCCACCCCTCTCCCTGGGATTGGTTGCTAGGGTTTCCGTCTTTCTTTAATTCATGTTTTTTTTATATATTGTATCCTATAACAGCTTTTTTCTGGTTTTGTTTTTCCGTTTGTTGAGTTATTTTAACTGTGTTTTTTTCTGTGATTTAGTGATGTAAAAATTTCTTTTTATTAATAAACTTATGTAAAATAAAAGTCTTCATTCTTTAGATTATTTGTTCCAGGATGAAGATTCAGTACTAATTATTAACGCAATGAAATATCTAAGGCCAATGCTATCTAACATTTCACTGATGAAATAACTTAGTGTGTCTAGGTCACGTTGTAAAATTAGTAACACTGTAACAAGCAGGTGCACATCAAATGTATCCAATTTCTAGTAATCGATTTTCTCCCCTACATGTCAATTATCGCGTGTTACATAGGAAAACACGCTATCTATTTAATCATTCTAAAAAGCGGGATAGGGAATTCTCTGTGCGTGGAATAGGTTATTTCGTAGAATATATTTTTCCGAATCAAAATATTAGGAATGCTTTCTCGGTCCAGCTGTCTAGCGCTCCATTCCGTTGATGGGAAATCTCTTTTGAGTACGGAGCTAATACGGGCAAAAATCTTTAGGTTGTAAAGGTTACCTGTGAAAAAATGCATTGAAAGAAAATGAAATCTCTTAAAGTATTAAGTAACACCCAGCGTGGGTGTTCACCTCAGTTGCAAGCGGGAGTTCTCCACGGGGCCCGAAAGACACAAGTCATGCGAAATTGCGTCATCCTTAGCATAAGTCAACATTCCCCTGTTACGTAAGAACCAAAGAAATCTGGAAGAAGAATGTCTTAAGAAAAATGTCTTAAAAACATCTTGAAATGTATTGAAACGACTTGAAAAACATCTTGAAGAAAAATGTTTTAAAAAGCGTCTTAAAAATGTCTTGAAACGTCTTAAAAAACGTCTTGAATAAAAATGTCTTAAAAACATCTTGAAATGTCTTGAAACGTCTTGAAAAACGTCTTGAAGAAAAATTTCTTTAAAATGTCTTGAGTTGTCTTGAAACGTCACAGAAAATATTTTTGAAGGAAATGTCTTAAAAACGTCTTGAAATGTCTTGAAAAACGCCTTGAAATACGTCCTGAAAAAATTATATATATCTCTCTCTATCTTTGTATCTATCTCTGGGTCTCTCTAAATCTCTCTCTCTCTCTCTCTCTATATCTTATATCTATTATCACTCTATCTCTATCTATCTGTCTCTCTCTCTCTCTATATCTCTCTCTCTCTCTCTCTCTCACTCTCTCTCTCTCTCTCTCTCTCTCTCTCTCTCTCTCTTAAAGTTTCTTGAAACGTCTTGAAGAAAAGTATCTTAAAAAAGTCTTGAAACGTCTTGAAAATCCTCTTGAAAAAAATGTCTTGAATCGTCTTGACAAACGTCTTGAAGAAAATTTTCTTAAATAGCGTCTGGAAATGCCTTGAAACGTCTTGAAAAATGTTTTAAGAACGTCTTGAAATATCTTGAAACGTCTTGAAAAAGGTCCTGAAGAAAAATATGTTTAAAAATATCTTGAGATGTCTTGAAACGTCTGGAAAAACGCCTAGAAGCAAAATTTCTTAAAAAATGTCTTGAAATGTCTTGAAAAATGTCTTGAAGAAAATTGTCTTAAAAAGCATCTTGAAATGTCTCGGAACGCCTTTAAGAAAAATGTTTTAAAAAACGTCTTGAATTATCTTAAAATGTCTTGAAGAAAAATGTCTTAAAAATGTCTTGAAAAAAAATCTTAAAAACGTCTTGAAATGCCTTGATACGTCTTTTAAAATTTCTTAAAAAACGTCTTGAAATATCTTGAAAAACGTCTTGAAGAAAAATGTCTTAAAAAACCGTCTTGAAATGTCTTGAAGAAAACAATCCCTATTACGTAAGAACCACAAGTAAATAAATCCTTTTACGTAACATGCACCTGGATCCATTTCAATAAGTAAACAAACCCTGCATCTCTTACAAAGTTAATAACACCTGCGTCTTGTAGAAGTTTCTAAAAAAAAGTGTTCGGATCGGGATTCAAAGAGATGGGGGTCCTCTGAAAGTCTTTATAAAGTCACTACTTTTACCTGCTTTTGAAAGACAGAGATGTTAAGCTATTTCAGTCATTTTATTTCTGGTATAACTTTTTTTTTTTTACTAGTCTCTTGCCGAAATAGACTAATAGACGAATAGTTCATAGACTTGATGTCATTTACGAAACAGCAAATTGGACGATGCTGCATAGAAACTTGATCGTATTGCATTCTACCGACTTTCGCAACGCAATAATTTAGTTAGTTTGTATTATTAGTTGAAGTGCTGCTATTGCTGTTCAACTATTATTTCTTATTACGAAGTGGGTTCTAAATAAATGATTATTATTATTAAATTAAATAACTAATAAGAAAAGTTTTCTATTTTTGGCTAGAATACTTGCAAAAAGAGAAGTCACGTAGTAGGAGGTCAGGTGAAACTATAGAGGATTCCGTATAACTCCTTCGCCCAGTTCATTTTTTCTGTCAAATCTTGCTAAAGTAAAAAAAGAAGAACGAACAAAAACTCATCATCTTTAATAGTCACTCTAATGCCTGGTATGATCGAGTGTTCTTTGGTTTAAAAATCAAAATGATGACTTCAAACAGCTTATAAATCTCATGAAGCACGGTAAAAAGCACGGCATTTTGCAATGTTCAAAAATCATGCTACACTTACTCGGATACAACTCTTTTTACAAAGCTGTTTCTTTTTCAGGAAAGTCCAAATAAAAATCTCCATGGGCAGCAATATGAGTGGGGGGGCTAGAGCATACTGATCAGCTCGCCAAATTGTGCTTTGAAAACTAAAATTGTAATGCCCATAAAAATTGGTAATTTTGTTTATGCATAAAAGTCAGTCCAAGCTGTAATGCGTCAAACTCTTTTATTTCTGGTTAGAGACTTTGCATTATTATTTTTTGCTGAAAATCATTTTTAGTTGGCATTTTTTGGAAATATATGCTATCAAACTGAAATCCTTGTCATTTTTACAACCAGATTGGTCTATAAAACCATTGCAGCGTTTCAGGGCCGGATCTAGGGGTCTAGAGGGGGCAAGCGCCCTGGACGGCACGCCCGGAGGGTGGCAAAACAAGCTTAAATTGTAAGGTTTCAGGGCAAAAGTTACATTTACAGTATTGATGATGCGGCAGGGGTTGGCACAGTCTACATTTGCCCCGCCCCCTGAAAAAACCTAACTCCGATTCTGCAGCGATCCAGGTTTAGAAGGTAAAATACGGGACTTCAATGCCATAAGACCCTCTATTTTTGCCAGAAGTTGCAACTTTGACTTTTAAATTGCTCCATATATTATTGAAAACTTGGATTTCATTTTTGTTCATTCTTAAAAAGTCTTGCCATTGTGAAATCCGAGTTTAAAGCAAATTATTTGGACTTCAAAGCAATCCTCATTTCATAATGTTAATTCCGATTAAAGCGGGTAAAAAACATGTTTTTCCTTCCTTATGAATAAAAGGCGCTTAAACGAGAGTAATTAGCATATTTTTAATAGCAACAAATTAATGAACAGTACCAAAATGCTCAAATAAAACTTAGTATTATTAACATATGTATATAAACATCTGATTAATGAGCTGGAAAACCTTTATTTAAGAAGATTAAAGCTCCAAACGAGATATCCAAACTGTTTTTTGGGAGAGAGCATGTCGCATTCAAAATACGACCCTTCATTAAAATTGCAAAGTTTATAGGATAGGCTATTGTTAAAGAAATTCAAACTTGCTACAGTGCTTATTTTCCAGTTCATGTGCATCTGTCAAAAACAAGAAGGAAAATTGATAGTGAAAGTAGAAGAGAGAAAATAATGGTGCCTTGCAACAAAAGGAAAATTCTGATACAGTTATTCCCTAATTTATGTAATGATTTTTTTTTTGCAATGGAAGTGAAAAAAAAAAACTAAGAAAGAAGTAATACCGGAAGCTTATGCCAAGCTACGAGGCAAATCCTTCCGGAGAAAATGTATTTTCCTCTTTTTACGAAGCAGTGATATTCTTTCTACGAAGAGAAAGATTATTTTTTTGTTAAGAAGAAGAAATGATGAAAACTGAATCAGCTTAATTCAGATGTTACTCGAATTCAGATGTGTAGAGTCATCACTAATGGTGACACCAAATGATGACTTGAACAACTTATAAATCGCTTGAAGTATAGCCCTGAAATTTTTTAATGTTCTTACTTTTGAAAGACTAACGTACGATATTTTACAATATTAATTAAAGAAACTTTTTCCACAAAATAAGTTTTTCAAAGAAAGGTAAAGAACTCAATTAAACAAAAAATGAGCAAAAATAAAATCAAATAGTCTACCAAGCGTGAAACTACCACAAATCAGCCTAGATAAATAAACGAAACCCAAAACGAACAGAAATTACAATAAATAACCGATTCAACCTTAAAACGAGCAGAAATTAATAAGATATGGATTTAAAATCCCTATGTCTACCAAAGGCCAGAACATAATTTGCACTACACTGAAAAAAAAATATACATTTATGTGCATTGTCAGTTTTATATACATATAATGATATTTTTTAGTAAAAATATTCTCGTTATTTGATTTATTAAAATCATGAAAGTAAAAACATTTATATTTTTTCAGTAAAGTGCAAATTATGTTCTGGCCTTGGGGCATATAAGGTGTTTATAGGAAGTGTTGTCGTAGAAACTCAAAAAGGGTTCATTCGATTGGAAACCAACAGGACTAGTGCCCTTTTTAATAGTCTAAGGAGATTGGAAGGCTTGTCATTTTTATAGTAAGCATTGAAGCATGTTGAATGTATTATTTTTTTGTTGGTGTTGTTTAGACCAGGGCACTTTGTAACGAAGGAGTTGTCGTATGAACTTCGAAAAGGGCTCATTCGATTGAAAATAGACAACCCTTACCCTAAGTGCTGTGAGGGTGCTTGTCATCCTCTAAGACCTAATATCCGGAACTTTCAACTACGTTAAAAAAAAATGGCTATCTTAAAATTTTGATTGGATGTGTCTGGGAAAATGATGGGCGTGAGAGAGGCGTTAATCTTTCTCCAATCACTTTCAACTATTAAATAGGGCACTAGCCCTTTCAATTTCCAATTGAATGAGCCCCCTTTGAAGTTTTTACGACAACTCTATCATTATAAACCTTATATGCCCCCAAGGCATAACTTACAGCTTTCGCCCTGGGGACTCTGGGGGGTTTGTCATCCTTAAATACGTAATTTCCAGAATTTTCAACTACGTTGAACAAAATGGCTATCTCTAAATTTTGATTGAATATATTTTGGGAAATGGTGGGCATGAGAGGGGGGTTAATTACTGTCCACTCACTTTCGTCTATTAAAAAGGGCAATTTCAATTTCCAATCAAATGAGCCCCTTTTGAAATTTCTACAACAACTTTCTATATAAACCTTATATGACCCCGTGGCATAACTTACAACCCTTGCACTGAGGGCTCTGATGGGGCTATCATCCTAAAAGACCTGTTTTCCCGAACTTTCGAATACGTTGAACAAAATGGATATCTCAAAACTTTTATTGGATGTGTTTTGGGAAATGATATGCTCCAGAGAGGGGGGGAAGGGGGTTAGTTGCCCTTCTATCGCTTTCGACTATTAACAGGGCACTAGTCTTTTCAATTTTCAATCGAATGAGCCCTTTTTAGCGTTTTTACAACGTCGCTTTCTATAAAAACCTTACATGCCCCCGGGGCATAACTTACAACCCTTGCCCTGAGGGTTGGGGGGGAGATGGGTTGTCATCCTTAAAGACCTAATTTTCGAAACTTTCAACTACGTTGAATAAAATGGCTATCTCAAAATTTTAATTGGATGTGTTTGGGGAACAGGTGGGCGTGAGAGGGGGGTCAGCTGCCCTCCAATCAATTTCGACTATTAAAAAGGGCAATAGCCCTTTGAATTTCCGATTTAATGAGCCTTTTTTGAAGTTTCTATGATAATGCCTTCTATAAAAACCTTAGATGCCCACAGGGCATAACTTACAACCCTTGCACTGAAGGCTGTGGGGGAGTTTCCTCCTCAAAAAATAATTTTTATGTGGAAATCAACTACGCTGAACAAAATAGATGTCTTAAAATTTTGATTGGATGTGTTTTGGGAAATGATGGGCTGGGGGGGCTAGTTGCCCTCCAATCACTTTCTAATGTTAAAAAGGGCACTAGCTCTTTGAATTTCCAATCAAATTAGCCTTTTTTGAAGTTTCTACGACAACGCCTTCTATAAAAACATTATATGCCCCCAAGTCATAGCTTAAAACTCTTGCCCGAGGGTTGTGGGAGAGTGTCCTCCACAAAAACATATTTTCTATCTGGAAATCAACTACGCTGAACAAACTTGGGGAAATGATAGGCGTGGGGGGGGCTAGTTGCCCTTCAATCACTTTCGACTATTAAAAAGGGCAGTAGCCCTTTGAATTTCGAATCAGGTGAGCCTTTTTTGAAGTTTCTACGACAACGCCTTCTATAAAAACCTTATATGCACCCAGGGCATAACTTAAAACCCTTGCCCCGAGGGTTGTGGGGGAGTGTCCTCCTCAAAAACATATTTTCTATCTTGAAATCAGCTACGCTGAATAAAATGGCTATCTCAAAATTTTGATTTGATGTGTTTGGGGGGATGACGGGCGTGGGGGGGGGGTCTGGTTGCCCTCCAATCATTTTTGACAATTAAAAAGGGCACTAGCCCTTTGAATTTCCAATCGAATGAGCCTTTTTTGAAGTTTCTACGACTTCAAAATATATGCCCCCAGGGCGTAACTTACAACCCTTGCCCCGAGGGTTGTGGGGGATTGTCCTCCTCAAAAACATATTTTCTATCAGGAAATCAACTACGCTGAACAAAATAGCTATCTCAAAATTTTGATTGGATGTGTTGGGGGAAAGATGGGTATGTGGGGCTAGTTTCCATCCAGTCACTTTTGACTATAAAAAAGGGCACAAGCCACTCTAATTTCCAATTGAATGAGTCTTTTTTGAAGTTTCTACGACAACTTCTTCGATACGAAGTGCCCTGCTCTAAAAGAAAAAAAATAATAAATCATACATTGTGCCAACATCGTTCTTATATGCCCTTAGGGCAAAACTTAAAACCCTTGACCCGAGAGTTGTGGGGGAGTGTCCTCCTCAAAAACATATTCTCTATCTGGAAATCAACTACGCTGAACAAAATGGCCATCTCAAAATTTTGATTGGAGGTGTTTGGGGGAATGATGGGTGGAGGAGGGGGGCTAGTTGCCCTCCAATCGCTTTCGACTATTGGATTTCCAATCGAGTGAGCCTTTTTTGAAGTTTCTACGACAACACTTTCTTTAAAAACCTTATATGCCCCCAGGGCATAACTTAAAACCCTTGCCCCGAGGGTTGTGGGGTAGTGGCCTCCTCAAAAACATATTTTCTATCTGGAAATTAACTACGCTGAACAAAATGGCTATCGTCAAAATTTTGATTGGATGTGTTTGGGGAATGATGGGTGTGGGGCGGGGCTAGTTGCCCTCCAATCACTTTCGACTATTTAAAAGGGCACTAGCCACTCCAGTTTCCGATCGAATGAGCCCTTTTCGAAGTTTTTACGACAGCCCCTTCGATACGAAGTGCCCGGATATGGAGGGAAAAAATAATAATACATTGTGCCCACATCGTTCTTCACTTAGGCAGCGCGATCGTGCTGCCTATGATAAAGAAATTCTATTCGTGATTTCATTGTGATTTTGGTAGAACTTGAGTATTTTTGTGGCCCTGTTTTATTTGTCTCCTTCTAATGTTGGCCTTCTTCAAAATTGACTCTTAAGTATTTGCAGGTTTCTGCCTAGTGTTTTTTTGTTCTTTCTTTCTGGTTTATAGCTCAGTAACTGATCCACATTTTGATAACCGTTGGTAATATATCTGCCAGGTATCTGCTATATCTGGTAGTCAAGTGTTTTAACAGAGGGTATCACGAGCAAGGAACAGGACTGGGAATATATTTTTCCGTCGGCCCAGGTTGGCATGAAAAGGAGGGAGTATTTTTAAACCCTCCCCTAATTGTATTTTTTCGAAGTTTGTTATGATTTCCAGGATTCTGGCATATTTTACTGATTTCTTATGTTGTTGTTTTTTTATTTGTCTCCTTGTAATGTTGTCCCTCTCAAAATTAATTCCTCTCGTATATGCCTGTGTTGACCGACAACTCTTTTTTGTACCTCGGTAACCGTTCTAAGCTTTGATAACCATTCTAAAATTTCAACTATTGACTTTAAGAAGATATCAATATATTCCATCACAGTTTTAAACTGAAGGGCTTCTGAACTAGGCCTCCAAAGCCTGAGGGGACCGTATATGAAGATTCCCAGACATCTGCCTGATTGCAATATTCTTGAAATTCCAACCCGTCGGATGAAAAAAAGAAGGCTTAAAAAGAGCCTTAAAAAATTGCTGATTATTAATTATATTCTAAACAAATTTTAAAAGTAGGGATTTGTATTTCCGCATGAAACATTCTAGTTTTGAACAGATATTGTACTTTAGTCATTTTGTTACCCCCCCCCCTCACTAACCTTTCAAAGTAAGAGATGTTACCAACACCCTAGAAATTCCGTAGGGCTACATTTTCTAGAAAGAGATACTTCAGACCTTATGCAGCTTGTTTTGCATGTGCATGAAATAGAATTTATCGGTAGAAAAGCAAAAAACAAAGAACAAATTCACTCTTGATAGGTTTGTGCTTGTTTGGAGGTACAAAAAATCCAATTAACAAAATTACTTGACAAAAAAAATGAAAAAGAATAGCACGCGAGAAAAAAGAATAAGGAAAAGAAAAGATGAAGAAAAAATGTGCTTGATTATTAATTTTCTCGACAAAAATAAAGCTTTTAACCAAAAATAAAAAATGATAAAAATATCGATTTCACACTCCATTACCGTTTCACGTGGCTTGAAACTGCTATCCTGCCAAAAACAAAACCGTTTCTAGGTTTTGCGAATAGCCTTCAACAATTCTTAAAATTAGCATGGATGAAAACCAAGTATTTTAATACCAGTTCTTAGGACGGGGGCACTTAATTTTTCCAGGGGGAGGAATCAAAGCCCATCAAAGCATTCATGATGAAAACAAAACCGTGAGGGTAAACCTACATAAACATATATTATAGGGAGAAAACTCACGCAGAAGGTAAACTTATTAGCGTACATAATGAGTCAAGTTCTGTCATAAAATGAAGATAGAAACAACCTTCCCATAAATTGCATAGTCCTTCCGGTGCAAACAATACCAGAGGGAAAGCAAGTTTGAATTATTTTACACTCAATAAAGAGTAAAAAAAAATAGATTAGGGTTTATATTATGCATGTCTTTTATTATTGTGAATGTCAGGGGCAGATCTAGAGAATAATCTTGGGGGAGCCTCAATTTGACAAGGGCACGGATGAGAAAAATCTTGGGGGGGGACAAAGGTGCCAATAATTGACCAAATTGACAAATTTATTCTAAAAAAGGGTAAAACAGAAAAGAACAAGGAATGAGGGCGTCAGAAAAAAATCTTGGGGGTCCAGGGTCCCCTTCGTTCCTCTGAATCTGCCACTAGTTAAATTGCTAATGTCAGTCCTGTTCCTAGGAAATTAAAGTGTAGGCAACTTCGAAGTTTTCAAATTTTATAGGATGTAAGAAAAATAGATATGAAGACATTTGAGTTGGATGTCTTTGGATTTTTTCGATGTGCAAGTTGTCAAAACTACTTGGATAACACCAAAGAGATATGTTATACATCGCGTTAGAACGAGTCAAAGACAAATAAGATCCGAATATTTTGAAAGTTAGAAATGCCATAGCAACGTCTAATAATGTGAACACAAAACTTCACTGCTTAGTAACTGAAATGTAAATTTTGCACAATTATCTAAGCGTCAAAAAGATTGTTCTGCTAAAATGATACAGCCCTATCAAGTGTTACAATTAATATGTTACAATTAGCGCATCCATAATCTTATTCATTAGGTATATGGACCGTTGACTACAATGAAGCATTTATACACATAGTTGATTGCGTAAACACTTACTAAATTGACTGCCTAAAACATTTTGCGCTAACATAGTACCAAAATCACATTTAGCAATATCATGATAGATCTTAACTTAATCGGCAAACATATCAAAATTACAGAAACTAGTAGGCAAAGATGAATCTTTATAAACAGAACAAAACTTGTCCTAAACCACTTCCCTGTGGAACACCATTAAATTTAAAAATAGACGATTGAATTGAACTATCCACCACCAAATACTGACATCTATCGTATAAAATGTCAGAAATCTATATAAACGTTACCTTTCATTCGATGTCTTAGCTTCAAAACAGGTAATGGTATTGACAGATTATTGAAAGCCTTTGGAGGTCAATGAGGCAATCATATGTTTACCTTTATCAGCCATTTGATTAAGACCAGGCTTTGCTTAAAGAATTTGGGTATTACAATGTCTGTGTTTTCAGAAACCATGCTGGGCAGGAAGCTGTAGATTCTGCATTGCAAAGGAATGAACTTGTGGTATTTCGGCAAGATATTTTACGATAGTACGCGAAAATACTGATATGGTCCAAATTGGTCGATCAAAGTTTATACGTTAGTGGTGACTTGGTTAAAATTTGAGCTTCAGGCTTACCAACTGGACATATTTTATGTCCAAAGGACATATTTCTATGTACCGGGACATAATGACATAATAGAGCAAAAAAGGGACATATTTTAGAAGTTTGGGACATAAAGTGGACACTTTTTCTAAATTTACAACATAAAACAAAATACTTTCGTAAAAAAAAGTCACTCATCACCAAATGAGTGCTAAGACTTTAATCTATGTATTTTTTTTTACATTTTTTGTTGTATTTTTCGGGTTTGCTTACTCTTTCCTGAAGCAAACGCCTTGAAAATTCTTCATCTATAAATGATTTTATGCACCCTGATATTACTCGCCACAGCCAAAATAACAGAGAAGCTGGCACCTTTTCCGTTATCCTTTAATAGGTAATTTCTGGTCGTTTTGAGTTTTGAGGTATTTGTATCTTCTGACCTTAAGTTTAAAATGGCCTTTACTTTTCTCCGAAAATCATATTTTTCGGAAATTGTTTTTAATTAATTTTAAAACAAAATTTCTTTGAAAATACTTTTCTTTGAAAAACTCCTTTTTCTTAAAGTTTTGTTTTAATTATTTATCAGTAATAATGGCAAAAAACTTGAGGTTACAATGAGGAGAATCCAGAAACCAAGACGGTGACAAACACAACTGATCCTTAAAACCCCTTCGGAAACTATTGTGATACTAAGTTCTGTTTTAAAGCTATTTTGTTTCAAAAAACGATTTTGTTTGTATTTGGTTAATTCATGAAAGAGTTTTGTTCTTTCTAGCACAAACTCAGTTTCTACCGAATTCCAGACTTAGTATTCTGGTCATCTTAATTGGGAATTTGATTTTTAGTCTGGGTAGGGAGAAAATAACCTTCATTACAGTTTTTTTTCAGGCTGGCAAAGTTAATTCTAATTTTATTTATTTATCTATAAATGTGAAAATGTTTGTACATAATTTTCAACCCCTATATTCAAGAATATTCCTTTAAAGTCTAGTGGACCGAAAGAAGGAAAGAACAAGAAAAAAAATATGATTTATATCCAGTTTGACCTTCAGTTAGTGTTTACTTAACTAGGCGGGATTTCCCCCTAAATATTATTCTCGCTGCCCCATTAAAATCTTATTTATGTGTTTTTCCCTCATTAGCAATTATTCTTTGTCCTGAACTAGCATAAAATTCAGCTGAATCAAAGGTCCTAATAGTGTTAGCCTGCTTTAATCATCACAGATGATAAACAAACAATCTAAGTGACTTTGCATTCTTTGTAGGAAATAATTTCCTTTTTAATCACGTTTTTCCTTTGTCTACGCGTAGAAGATTATAAATTCCGAGAATCATTCACATGATGAAGTAATTTAAAATAAAAAAAAGAAGCTCTATGTCACTTATGTGAAAAGAACGTACGTAAGGAGTAACGCGGCTCAATAGTAACCGAAACTCAAAATCCGGAATTTTGGTATAATAGATATATCAAAAGAATTGGCTTATTATGCTGATTCCAAATGTATAATATTCATTAAGTGTTGTATTACCCATCAAAGACTACGAGACTTAGGAAATTCATATTTTTGAAAAATGGGGAAACAGCCCCTAAAAGCCAAAGAATATTAATTAAAATCACACTATCAGATTCAGCGTATCAGAGGACCCTACCGTAGAAGATTATAAGCTCCTATCTGCAAAAATATGGAATTTTGTACGTTTTGCCAGAATAAAGATCATGGATGCGGGCTTATTTGCTTGTTTGTTCTTTGTTTTTTCTCAGGGTTGGTCGTATCGAACAAATGGTCCTAGAATATTGGGAGAGGGCTTATTTGAACGGAAAATTAAAAGTTTCAGTGTCTTTTTTTCAGTGACAAAAAAAAATCGAGGGTAACTAACCCCCCTCCCACGCTTTTTCCCAAAAGTTGTGTGATAAAAATTTTGAGATGGTCATTTTGCTCATTATAGTTGAAAGGTACAATGTTTATCTCTTTGGAGATGACGTGATCCCCCAGAACCACCGGAGGAAGGGCTGCAAGTTATGAAGTTTGCCCATTGTTTACATATAGTATTTGTTAAGGGAAGTATACCGACATTTTTCTATGAGGATGTTCTACGATGATGGATTTTCTACGAGGAGAATTTTCCACTAGGACACTAGTTTCCGATGGTGAGCTTTCAAGGGGAAATTCTACACGGGGAGCAATTTGCTAGAATTCGTACACGAAATTCCTTTTATTGGTCTTACCTGCTCGTTGGCACCACCATTTTACATGTGGAGATGCTTTGGGGGAATTGGCCGGGAGAAATGTTTAGCCAAGTCAGAATTACCTGGGGGATTTCTACGTGGGGGGATTTCCCACGAGAGAAATCCTCCATGGGGAATCATCACCACGAGAAATTCTCCATGGGGAAATTTTATGAGGGTGTAACTTTCCATTGGGAGGTGGGGTCTTGGAAATATTCTCCGTGACCTTAAAAAGGATCAGAAATGAAATAAAAACATGTATTTCTTAGAATGAAAATATGTCAAGGAGCATTTTCAGGTGGAATCGTAAGCAAGACGTTTTATGAGGGGGGGGGGGAGATTAGTAGTATCGATATACACAGTCCGAAACTAGATGGTATAAAGCGACCAAAACCTCCCATATTATGGACCTACAAAGTGATCAAACACGTTTTGAAACTATGGAGAAGATTGTATAATGCAACCAGACTGGTTTCTGAGGCAACACCCATTTTTTGGGCCAATCAGAGAGAGCGGTGGTTACTCCGTATACAGTAACTTGATTAGTAATTGGATTCAAATAAAAGGAGTGATTTTCATTGTAGTTCATATTATTAGGAGAATTGAATTCAGAGAGAATAGTTTATTTGAGACGATATTAGTAGAGAAAATGAGTGGAACGTTTACACTATTGGAGCTTGATGGTGGAGCAGGTAGCAGCAGAAATGATACAAGAGTACCAAACGTGGCTGTGGAAATAACACGAGGATGTAGAATAAGCCTTGAATGGGACGATATGTATGATAGATACGTGATATCATTGAGCAAATTTAAAATGGAGTAGCAATTATGTTTTGCTGTGAAACTGAACATTGTGCATATAAATAGACTTCAGGCAGCATTAGATGCACTAGTGAAATATATTGATGAAAAGAAATTGAATCAGTGATTATTATTCTTGTAATTATGCTCAATAAAACTGTTTCTAAATCGAAGATATTTTTCTTTCTATAGTAGATTAGCGTATATTTTTTAGAGTAGAAAAAAAGAATCATGGTTAATCTGAAGTTGGTTTTGAGAGTATTAGGACTCTAAAAAAAAAGATTTGAGAAAGAATGAATCATGGGAAATCTTGTGTTTATGGAAAAACGTTTGATTCTAGATGAGAATTTTCTAGAGCTGTTTATTCAAAGGAAGACATTTTCTCAGGGAATGCTTGTTGATATAATGAAAACTGATTCTCCATCATTAGACTATTGCATGAAGCTTTTACGTTTTGGTCCAAATGCATTTACGCAATTTATTGACATATTAATCACGACACAGCAAAATTATATTGTGGATTTGCTTTTAAACACTAGCTTAGGAATTTAGGACTTTTTTCATGAGAAAGATGGTGTTCAAGGATAATTTACTCCTCTCTCTCTATCCCACTCAATTTGTTGATGGTAGCTCAGTTTCATTTTGGCGGTGAGAGTGTCAACATATAAAAAATGTTCAATAAATGTCTGCTATGTATCTACACACTAAAAATTTGGTCATCATGTGAGACTTGTGCAATAATTGATGAGTATGATGAAAAGTATAGATTATTCAACCCGTGTAAATTGCATAGAGGATATGCTGTACAAATTAAAGGTTGTAATTCCTGTTTTGAAGGAGTGTGTGACTCTCATCCTAGAGGGCACCTATGCTCGAATTGCCAATATGATAACTGTAATCAGTGGGAGAATACATATCCTGGTATGATTGGAAAGAATCCTAAGTGTGATTTTAGTTTATTTCTAACAGATTTGTATCGTCGTGGCTTTAGATTGTTTTGGGAGGAGGAGTCGGGTCAGCGATTCAACTGTTGGAACAACAAAAGAATTTGGTTTCTACGTCATCGTTGTGAAGACAATGACTACTATGATTATAAACCCAATGGTTTTTATTTGGCTGTGACTGAATGTGATACGCCACTTGAGGACATTGTTTGCGACATTGTTTCAGGTAGGTAAATTGAAACATCCAAGTTGTATAAAATGAATGACAACAGTATCATTGACTATATCAAGGGGTATGATAAGAGTTAAGTTACACTCTATTGTGAAAAACATAACCCTGACATTACGGTAAAACATGATCAGTCTACTATAAATTCGGACAATCTACCTGCATTAGTTGTTCTTGACAAATACCTATACCTAGTAGACTATGAAATCTAAAGAGTAGAAAAGACGTTTTTATCATGTACATGCATTATTTTTACTAATTAACAGTTTCACATACATTTTTAGAAAATTTTATTCGTAGGGCACTAAAATCAATATTAAACACGCTTGTAAGTATATTTTCCACTAGAATGTCGTTCAATCGAGGAAAGTCAACCTAGATGTCGAGAAACTGCTTGTAGGCATAGCCGCGACATCTGAACATGAAAAAGAGTAGAGCATGAAAGCCGCAGGTCTTAGTCGTTAAATCCTGTACTCTCCTTTGATTTTGAATAATAATTTTTTCACTGCTCTCAATAAAGTTGCTAATGTGTGGAGTGTAGAATTTATATGATAGGCCAAGAGGATCAAAAAATTCAATATTCTTCGCTGTTTGAAAGATGCATAGCCAATGGCCTGTCTTCAAAGTCGATGGACTGCTATTAACAATGATTAGGGTATGGTTAACACTCGGAATGTGTTTAGTGAAGTTCAATGCTATTCAACATAAATTGCGCAGAGGAATGTATGGATCCATACTAATTATGTTGATTATTTTGTTGACTTTCATCGCTCTATGTGTCTTGAGACATTGCTGTTAGGCTGGATTTACCAATAGATTCCAAATTAAATCAGGAATGTTAGTTTGGCAGTCTCAGTCAAAGCATCGGCAAATGTACACTCTAAACGTACATTCCCTGTTCATACTATGCTCATATCCTGGGTCCCCGAAAGGTCCAAAACAATTACGCCATGATTTGTTGAAAACATTGAATCGGTTATTCCATTCTCAAATAGTTGGGAGTCATGATCTAGGGATTGCATAGTCAACTCATACAGAGTTCAATAGGATTTTTGTCAAATGATAGAGTGTACAGCGGAATACCATTCACTTTGCACACAAGGCTAGATAGACCGAAAAAATTAAAATCATGAGGGGATGCAGTCCAAGATCCAACGGCACTGCCACTCTTCACAAAGGCCAAAGCGAGTTTTGATGGGATTTCCCCATTTAAATGATGAATTGGTATAACTACGAGAGCCAGTGGCAATAGGAGATTGATTAATGAATATATTAAGGACAAAAATGTCAATGTTGTTACCATTGGTTCTTAACGTTTTCAAAGTCAATGCAACAGAGGATATAACCTGTTATTTTCGAACATGGTTAATTTTCGAAGTGATAATTATATTCTTATTGGGTGCTGCAGGAAGTGTTTTTCTCAAAATGAAATTCGTTGGGGCTAGTTGCAACTTTATGTCAATCTTGACATTGGGGGTTAACCATTTGGATATATTGAATATCTCATGATTTAATTTTCCAACTAAATGACATTCCTAGGTCACTGCAGTAGTCAACTCACCGTAAGTATCAACACCTGATCGATATTCTTGACCCAATGACTGTCCTCTCAACTCCTTATATGCCTTTGGTGTCATCATCATAAATTGTATGTAACTAACATAGTTGGATAAATTATTGCGAGTGCTCACCAATGTTCCATTAATAAATACATTAATTTGTTTGAACAGGTTGTGTAGAATACAGTTTTTGTAGGAGAGACCATCGGCAGCAGTTGGAGTTGTATTATCTTACTTTTTCTTCACCGCATCATTTAAATCAATAAATGTTGATGACAAATCAATGAAATAGTCTTCATTGGAAAATATTTGAAAGTGTATATTCTCCGACAGAGGTTGCTGGGGATGGAATTGTTAGTGGAAATCGCGACTTACGCTTACATATACATTCTTGGAAGTCAATTAATTTAATGAAGGGCTGATTAACAATATCGGCTTCATCTGGTTGATATAAGCTATCTTAGGGAATGGCACCCTCAAGTTGTCTCGCAATATTTTTCTTTTTCTTCTTACTGCTCTTAGCCGTTTTATTTCTCTAGGTCGTTGCTGATATCCTACATTTCACGCCTGGATAGAGACTGATGAGTGAATGGCGCGCAAGCATCCTTTTCAATCGCTTCCCATTTTGCTGAGATTTTAATTGCTAACCAACGGCTCTTGCTGAAGATCTAATATTTTCCTTAATACTCTCCTTGAAATTTTTACCCGACCCCCAGTCCTGTAGTGTTTAGGCAGCAAAATTTGATGCAGCAGGTACAAGATATTTTCTGGCAAGGGGTAGTGCAGAACGAAATAGCCTAGCAAACCAACTACCAAAACCGTAGCCAGACATTGTAGTACACCCCTTGTAGTAGTCCAACCATGACCTATTTGACGTGGATTCAGAGCACCAACATAGCAATTGATATCAGGACAGACAAATGGAATTTTTCTATTGTTCATTTTAGGTGGTGACGTCGACGATGGGTCAAAAATGACATGTAATCACTGCTAAACCTTTTGTTATTACTAGGGGATCACCCAATTTACTTCTTAGTGTTAACTGACAGAGTTACATATATGGAGTGTTTACAGGAACATACTGAAGATGATTTATATTATAGTGATGAACAAGTTCATGGGTCGTTTTTCGTTCAAGATCACGCAGGAGGGAGAAATTTCAATTACCAACTCTCGATGTTTCCACAAAGGATGCATATAGAAATATGCAAGAGTCCGAGGCGAAACCAGGTGGATAATCAGCAAAAATAACTTGATATATCCCGTTAACAGTGCCTGCGTTTTCCCCATTGATCGTATTCTGTGTAAAGCCAAGAACGTCTCTCAAATTATCATTGAGATGAATTATTTCAGTGTCAACAGGTGGGGAAATGTAAATCCTGTCGTGTTCCATTGAATAATTAAAATGGAATTTAGCATTCCTACGATATGATATTTTTCTATTGATTGTATGACACAAATCTTTCATACTATTATATACTATATATTTCAATTTAACTTGTAGATATTCGCTAGATATAAGTGCTTCAACCCATTCATAATTGACAATGAATAACAAGTCAAATGGTATAGCATCTATGCCACACACGCGACTCTGTCTCAGGATATCGAAGGTATTTTTGAGAAAGCAACCAAAAAGAATCACTTCATACTTTCTATCATCGAATTTAATGGTGGGGGACGGTTTATTCTAAAAATCTCTTGTTTTATTCAAATCATTGTAGAGTGGATCAGAAACGTTGGGCATAAATGTTAAATAGAAATCACTGAGCATTGTCCATATTTTCAACACTGATCCAAGAATCAAAATCAGAGTTGTATCCTAGCCACCGAACAAGTAACTGTTTCTTACCCCTGCGAGTACGAGTCTTTAATATCTTTTCAATTTGATAGATTTCACTATAATTTTTAACTATTTGTAGTACGTAGTCATAAAAGCCGCCGAGAATCTCTTCATCTTTGGTATCGCGCAAACGATAAGTTATGGGTTTAGTGTCTAGGATTTTTGCCACTTTAAAAAGTTCTGTGGACCACAAGTAATTGCCCATTTCAAAAACATTAGTTGTTCTATTAATTCGAACAGTATCACCAACATTGAATTTTTTCTTCTTCTTCATAATCGTGTCATTGGAATATTGTTTAAAAAAAAGTATCAATTGTATCATGATCAGAATGATGAACTTCCGTTGGGGTTGAGTGGGACAATGATCGATGAGGTCGATGATTATACATCAACATGATTTTCTCAAATGATGAATAAAAGCAATTGTTTTTGTCAATATACAATATCTTGAAATTAAAATTCGAATAGTTCTAATCAATCGTTTGGCCAATGCAGCCTTTATAGGACTATGATATGATAGAGCAGTGTACTACATTTCACTAGTACTTTTTCAACATGGGGATTAACAAATTCACTACTACGATCCGTTTGAATTTTTTTTATATGAATCCTGTTCGAGTATACTTTCAATGGCCTGAGCAACTTCAACGCCTCTCTTTGACTGCAATGGAGTTGCATATGCTAAGCGACTATAAACACTGATTGCAAGTAGATTTTGCTTATACGGTGTGTTGTGACGTCTTTGAATCTCATCTAGGGTTAGGAAATCTGCTTGCATTATATGCAGGGGGAAAAGGCTTTAGTTTTTCGATAATGATTAGCACGAAGCCTATGATTTCTATGCAGAGTGTGACTTGTTTCATTTTGTAGATAATCTTGTACACTTTTAGTGTGAGCACCAGTGACTTTGGAAAGAGTGGTGGGGGAACTTAAACTTTCCGCTTCACCAATATTTTCATAAACACGTTTCAGAACTTTAGCCATTTTGTACGTAAACACGTAGTGTAACGTCCGCTACCCTTTTGTATACTAGTGGTCGGTGGTGGTGGTGACGTTGACTTGATACGTCTTCGCTTTTGTCTAGCTATCAGTGGTGTGCTCCTCCTCCTCCACATTGTCAAATCAATGTTTCCAGTAGGTGTGCTAGTATTTTCCAAGATTGATTTAAAATCTGCTTCATTTTCATGTTCATATTTTAATGATGTTGACGACGAGGGTGCATGTTTATTTAATTTTTTTAGAATTTGCCTATTGCTAATAAGGCTTTTGGGGAAGTTTAATGTATTTAGAAGGTTGTATAGATGAGTGTCAATTTGATAATAGTCCTTTACCATTTGTAACCATATCGTAGATTAAATGAAGTAGATCATAGCTCTTGCCTTGAATTATAATCCCTTTCCCATTGCTATCAACTTGAATATGATCTTGAACACTTTTCATGGGATATGTTATGAGTCGTTTACTTTGTTCACGATATGAGTGCGGCATTATATTTCCAATGCTCGACACTATTGAATCCAATTCCTCCTTCTTTAAATGTGTTCCAGCAGCAGCGATAGCAGAAGAAGAATCCTGAGGAGATGATTCTTTTTTGTGATCAATACCACTGGCCTTCGCACGATAGGGCTTATGTTTGTCCACTTGGTGAAGTGCATCTTGAAATAAAAGCAGTTTTTTATCATCCTCAATATTCTCGATTTCAATGAATTTACTCAGATTGTTCTCAAAGTGTTCCACGGGTGAGAGAGCGAGTTCTATCAGAGTCAATTTATAGGGTCTAGCCATCTAGAGAAAACTTTTACAAGTCCTGCAATTATCGGTAGTAAAAGTTTGAAAAAGCTACCACACGCCTGAAGAAGACGTTTCCTTTTAAAATTCTTTTCTTTCTTTTTAGAGGCCAATGTACGTACAATGGAACGATCTTGCTTTGCCTGTTTTTTAACTACTTTTGGCAGTTGAACATTACGCTCTGTTAAATTTGAACAAAGTCCGGATAATAGATTAACAAGATCGTTGCCAATACTATTTTTGAGAATGGCTTTGCTAAGTAAGTGTCTCAAAGCGCTTAGAACGAAATATAAGTGTCTATTTTCATGTAACTTCCTCTGTGTCATGATGCAAACTACTAGCCTTTTTTACCGTTCACGGAGAGATATACTGTAATTTCATTGTCAAAAATATCTGTGACTACACGCAGATCGTCGGGTGTATTTTGATTAAGATCAAAAAGGATATATCCACAGGGTTTATTTGTTGCATGATTGTATGTGGAGAGGAGACATTTGGGGGCACCGCGGTATATCTGTTTATTGGGAGTTATTAGCGAGCTAGAATCTCGAACAACTCTGTAGATGATATAGTAGGTGCAGTTCAATGCAAGTGTTCGCATACATTTGCTCTGATGAAAGAGATTGTGTAGAACTAGAGTAACGGAAATCTGTTCATGATGAGAGCGAACAGTGAACAGTTGTAGCATTTCCTGGGACCATTGCGCAAAGGATTCAGCTAAATCGTCAAGAATCAGCCAAGAGTTTGGTTCAATAATGCTGAAAACAGCAAGTCCCTGTATGAATTGTATCTGCACCAACCCCGGTATGCCAATTGCTTTTATTTTATCGTATGACTCCTCCCAAATACTGTAACAATAGTAGATTTTTTTCGGCTTTTCCACAAACATTTTATCGCAATTTTAATTATTTTAGTTAAGAGTGGCGTTTTGCCTGACATTGATGGTCCACACAGAAACGATCTGAATGGTGTTTTAGATTGATACATGTTCCCTTCAACAGTTCACCTAAAACTAACTGTAGACTATAGTTGTCTAATGACTAAATAATTTCCCTATTAGTACTAGTCCGTTCAAGAATAATACGAAGAACAAAATCAAAAAAGAATCATATTTTCTTTTATTATACATGAAAGTCATAGCACTTTATAAATAATACATTGAACATGAAAAAAACACATTAAACAAGAAAAATACACTGTTTTTAAATTTATTTATAATAAAAAATACAACACTTAGTTTACATAAGCACTAGAAAAAAAAGACACTTTAATAAATACACCTTTTTTCATTTTTTTATAGAAAATACAACATTTATTAAAATATACATACACTTGAAATAATAACACATTTTTATTTACAACATTTTAAATTTGAAATGGGCCCCTCCACCGGGGGGGTGGCCCCTGCGGTAGCCGAATGCCGATGGCAGCCGCTGCGACGGCCGGGAAGCGCAGCAGGGCGGCCGGAAAGTGCCACAGGGCTCGCTGCCGAGGGCCGGGGCGGAGGGGGGCATTAAATAACTTTAAATAGTTGAATTTATGTAGAAGAAATTGCTCCACCTTGCAAACACACACACACACATTGAAAATTGTTTGTGATAAAAAGAGAAAAAAGAATTTAAAACACCCATCACCAACCACCCACCCACCCGCCTTGTACTATTAAAGAATTTCAGTTAATTTTTGTAGACCGAGTTGTTATCTGTACTCTACGCATTCAACTCGGTCTGAGATTAAATAATGATCGTGTGGTAGTACCTTCGCACCATCCTCAAGTACATAGACTTTGTCCGATATGGCCGACATGGCGTTTTTCTCAACTCTTACTGTGTAGTTTTTAAATTGTAAAGAGCGAATTGCCATTACTTTTGCTCTTGAGACAAAACTACCTTCCACATAGTTTCTATAGACATTGGTATCGAAATTATTTTTTAAAGCGTGTAGGTACCCCCTTGCAAACTTGTTTGATATCCTTGTTGTGCGTTTCCAAACAGTATACCATCGGCCCAGGAAACACACCACTGGCTATCAGATCACTACCCGTTTCAGATTTTAATATTAAAAATTGATTTGGGGCCTGGTGTTTCACTAGCTCTGAGTAGAAGTATTTAACTTAGTTGCTGAAGTTAATTCGTGAGCTGGGACACTCGCCATTTTCAAAATTATTTAACACTGATTCATAGAATCCTTTTAACAGCGGGAAATCGGGGTCCCTATTACAAAATTGAATGTTTCTTTCCATCGATCACTTTACATCTATCAAATTATAACAAAATTACAAAATGAGTTTTTTAGATATTTCTGTTATTGCACTCCCACCTGCAATATTTTATTTCGAATAATGATTCTTTTCTTGCGACGTAAGAGCACTACATTAGAAAATTCGACAGTAAACGTCAAGATATAGGGTTCGATAAAAGCTTGTGGACAATTTTTTGTGTTATCTGCATTTCGTCATTGGCTTCTATGTTGTCCACTTTTGCACATTTTACTAAAAGCTGAGCTCAAAATGAACTTTTAGATTTCATTTTCCACCTTCGTTTTCGCTTGTGAACACTTATTGACAAAAGTGTCAATAAACATTTTCATGTAAGGTTATTGATTAAATTGGAGGGCTCCATGAATCTTTGTGACTTTTAAGCCACTGGACACCGCCCATCTCAATAGCACGTGATGAATAACGATATTCTTTTTTGGGTTGAGGTCAGCAATAAGTTTTTGTTCTGAAGGTACCCAGTGCATACTCCCATTCTCTACTAAAGATAAATTGTAGGGGCTCAGAGAGTCCCTACCCACCGGTACATTTATGCACGGAAAAACAAAGTCTTTTACCGAGTCATGGATTTCCATGGGTATTTCACCGTCAATTTAAAAAAAACCATCCCTGTGCCCCATTCTCCTCAAAGCTAGCAATGTCGCGAAAATTCGAAGCACATGGATTGTTAACCCATTTATAATTGCCACACGGCAAACAGTAATGAGACATTGTCGATGGGTAAAGGGAATTCATATAAAAAAACTGCGTCTGACTTTTCATCGGTGTGCTGTCCGGTCGGATCAGTTTTCATGATACGGTCCCCGTGAAAAACATACTCACCCCCCGTTGATTGCTCTACAAACAGATGCTGATCCACATCGGCGATCAGACCTATTTCTTCTTTGCTGATTTTAAGTATCAATTCCATCACCAGATGAGGAGTGGAAAAATAATACCCTAAATACAACCTTAATTCCCCATAGATTTTATTCGTATTTTTGCACACAATGTCCAGAAGAGTAAGTAAGTCACTGGCCGAGTATAGTTTACAATAATCCCACCCATTTTTAAATCCGCCCTTTGCCCAAACCCTCTTAGCAAATTCATAGTCGCCAGTGGTGTACTCACTCTCAGTAAAAGAATTGTAAAAAAGCTTCAATAAGCGGTAATGACACCTCATCTAGCCTCGAGGCAGAGTTGTAATAATCATATGCATATATGCCCTTACACCCTTACATGCTAATAAATCATACATTTCATCATCGGGGAAGCGCTGTTTAAGGAGGGGGAAGCTATAAAAATTTTCACTTTTCTGTACCTGAATCAATTGACTTAAGGATTTGGGGAAGAAGCTGAAAGAGTCTAAAAACCGGATTTTATTCAGGCACCTGCTACCCTTGTCAACTGTTTTCCACGTGAATTCTAGCAGCAGTAGCTTCTCCGATGATTTGGGTATAATATTATATGAAAAGGAACCATCTATCCATGCGTTATCTACAACTCCACCCTTGGCAATGCAGGCACTGCTCAAATGGTACTTGTGTATTATACAGAACACAGTCGAGAAGTAAAGCTAGGTCAAGTACCAAGGTCATCTTGACACCGATGACTCTATTAGTTTTAACTTTTTAGCATATTCCAATGCTAAAGCACATTTCATATTGGCAACACTGCTCAATTTGTAGTTAGGTACTATACAGAACACAGCCAAGAAGTAATGCTAAGTCAAGCGCCATGATCACCTTGTCAACAGTAACCTTTTCCATTGAATGATTTAAATGATGTTATTCCAAATTTATTTTAAGTTGCGTAAGAGTTTCCACCCTCCCCCTTGGACTTACCTTAACTCGTAAGCAGTTTAACCCTTTTAGCTCTTTCATACAATCCAATTAAAATAAATCTCGAGCTCTGTTTCACCCCTATTATTCAATCACCAATTAAGATCATTCAGAGCAGAGTTATGCCAATGGAATACCTTTTCGCAAATTGAGTTAGCATTACGCAAATGATACAAATTTTTGATATCCCTAATACCGTATGCAATCATTAAACCTAACTATGAAACTATTACACGCTCAGCTTGGCTGTTAACCAGCTAGGCTGTTAACCGCAAAAACCCGTCTGGTATGTAACTCTCTTGTTGTAACTCTGATCCAGAAATGGGTGTTGACTCAGAAACATGTCTGATTGCTATAGCTATGATAATCGAGCTACCGTATATTAAGTACCCTCTGTATCAGTTCTCTCTGATTGGTCCAGAAAATGGGTTTTGCCTCAGAAACCTGTCTTGTAAGTCATGTCCCTTCTGTAGTACTAGATACATGTCCGTGGTAAGTCATGTACCGTTGGAACTGCACACATATTCATGCCCCAGGCTTGTAGGCGCTGAATATATAGAAAGCATATTACTCAGGATAGATAGGCTATTAATATTAAAAGAAATATTAAGCAAACTCACTTGAAATAACGTCATAATTTTAATCGTTTGAGCGCCTTTGCTTTATTTACCCTCCTGCAATTTTGGGGACTCAATTTAAAATCATTGGACCCTACAGACCTTGCGAAATAAAAATGAACTCTACCTCGAAAATTTCGATTCTGTAGAGCGAGAGCCTATTTTAAGGGTTGAATGTCCGAGTTGCTGAGTGATGCGAAGCTTCTACGATTCTGAAATGAGTCAGGGCCAAAAAGGCCACAAAACGATCTGCGCTTATTGGTAACCAAAGAAGGTGAAGCCGACTAACTACAAAAAAGCTGCTTTTGCCCAGTAGCATCCATTCTCGAAGGGGGGGGCATAAAGGTAATTTTCAAAATCTACGGGGGATGGGACAATTTTTTGTTATTTCACTTTTTTGAATGAAAACATGAAAAAAGCCATTTTGAATAAAAATTAGGTATTTTTCATAGTCTTGGAGGGGAAGAGCAAACGATCTGGGGCTGGTCAAATGCCCCATACACTCCTGCCCCCTTGAAACCATTGTTTTTTCCATTACACGGTGAGAAGTTCATATTTTAGTGTATTCTTGTCTAAAAAACCCTGTGGTTGTGCAGCTTTAAGTTTTTTTTTATTTTAGCTAATTAGCATCATTCTTGTATTCAAAAGTGGAATAACCATGTTTTGTTCCTGGAAACCCAACAATGCATATTAAAATAAACTAGCCGTTAACATTTATTTTTGCTTATTAAATGGTGGTGTCAATTAAACTTGTTTTTATATAATAAACCAAACGTGTCATCTGTTTAACCAGATTCAGACTCTATTTAAGAATCTGCTCGATCAAGCAAAGAATATTGGTGTTTTTGTAGATCCTGGTTGGCCTGAAATGTGTTTTTTTCTGTTTTGTTGGACAACCCAAATATTTTTCAACAACCCAGATATTTTCTCTTTTGTTTACTCACTTGACCACAAACCCTTATTTTGAAAAAAAAACATTGAAGGTAAACGATTCTTATTTCACTGTACTGGGGGAACACAGGTTTTAATTTTTTTTCATAAAAGGTAAGTTTTTCAACAAAGGTAAACTGACAGAGAAAAACAAAGTCGTGGAGATAATGAGTAAATTGAGGAGATGGTAATAAAAAAACCTCGACCAAAGACCAGCGGTAAATCAGATATTTAATTCTACCTGCCGCCACGAATTTAGGACTAAAAAAAATAATAAATAAAGGGCATCTAAGGATAATAGAGATTATCTTTGAATTGAAGAACTGTGAATGATCCATACGAGAGAACATAACTGTGGAATTTAGACCAAGGAGCGATTTAGTTGTAGAGCGATTGCTTTCCCTAGGAGGTTTTCTTGCTTTTTGGTATAAAAGCGGTTTCAGATAAAAAGGCGAAATTGTCATCCCTATAGTTGGGTAATAATAGAATTAAAAGCTATGTTCTAATGGAAATAAAAACTTAGGAAAAATGAGAAGATCCGCCCATGATAATAGTTGTCTTTAAATACAATAAAACTGCGACTAAATTGGGCTGATTTCGATTTTAGAATATTGTTCTTCAGGTAATCCAGAGTAACACACAGGCAGGCATTTACGCAGGAATTTTCTATGGGAGGGAGGACGAAAATAAAATTTTATATGATAATATGAATACGAAATGCCGATAAATTCGGAAAAATTTAGGATGTCGGGAAGGGGCAGGCCTTAAGCATCCTCCTCCCTGAACACGTCCCTGCGTAGAGGACAGACATATCTAATACAAGGTCGCATGTATGTACACTGTTCTTTCATTGTTCACATAAATACGAAGTGTTTTAAGCACAGACTTCAAGACCAATGGTATAGAAAAAAAAACTGACTCGCATTATTTTTCATGACTTGATTTAAATAAAATTTAAGCTTTAAGCCCTTAACTTTTCAGGTTTAAACTTCCGGCCTGTTGGGATGTATAAAAAAAAGAAAATCCTGTTCTTTCCGCCTAAAATGGCAGGGATTGAATGCATTATTGATTTATTTATATTTTGTTTTGTTAATCCCTTCCCGATCTCCTTGAGTCAATGTTTTCCTTGTTTTTGTTTTTTTTTTCCCTTTCTTTCTTTCTCCCTCTGTGCTCCGTAAGAGTTATTGAAGTGCAATTTTTTTCTCTATTATTAAAGGAGACATGCGAGTTGCCTCTCGTGTCCTCTGTCTCCTTCGTACTAATTTTGTGTATAGCGTTTTTGGTTAATAAAGCCAAGTCAAGTCAAAGTCCTAACCATTCTTAACCGAATGTAACCATAATATAATTGATAACAGATGGGAACCTTGATTATTTATCTTAAACTTAAAGATGATTCTTCAACTTTTAAGTTGTTTGATTAGCTGAATTCGGCAGAGTTAAGCCGTTGGGAACTTGCTTAGTGTTCAAACTCTCCAAGCATGAGAAT
Organism: Artemia sp. Qi Xiang Cuo; assembly: GCF_049724085.1. NCBI lineage: Eukaryota > Metazoa > Arthropoda > Branchiopoda > Anostraca > Artemiidae > Artemia > Artemia sp. Qi Xiang Cuo. The sequence continues at coordinate 36,368,024 of NC_142812.1, forward strand.
CCCTAAGTGGTCCCAATGTAAGGAAGTCTATCATTATTATAGGAAAAAATACATATAACAGGAAACACAGGAGCTGCACAATCCATTATAAATTAATCAATCCAATATATATATATATATATATATATATATATATATATATATATATATATATATATATATATATATATATATATATATATATATATATACATATACACACACACACACACACACACACACATATATATATATATATATACACAGGAGCTGCACAATCCATTATAAATTAATCAATCCAATATATATATATATATATATATATATATATATATTATATATATATATATATATATATATATATATATATATATATATATATATATATATATATATATATATATATATATATATATATATCCCTTCCATAAGAACTGTATATGGCCCTAGAACATTACTCATAACGCCTGCCACCGGGCCCTGGCAAGTTCCGTCGACACAGGATTGGGTGAGCTTTGGGAAAAAAGGCTGTTTGTGGGGGGGGGCTAGTTGCCCTCTGATATCTTTTGACTCTTGAAAATTGAACTACAACTTTCAATTTCCAATCAAATGAGCCCCCTCTAAAGTTTATGCGACCATACTTTTCATAAGAACCATATACGCCCCCAGGACAACACTTACAACGCCTATCCCCAGGGCTCTGGGGGGCGTTTTTGTTATCGAATTTTTTAACAATTTCAAAAATACTGGCTATCTCAAAATTTGTAGCAGACGAGTTTTGGGAAAAAGAGCGTGGAGGGCGGCTAGTTTAACTCTCTTGGCTCTTAAAAAGTGAACCAGAACTTTAAATTTCCAATCAAAGGAGCCCTCTATGAAGTATATACGAGCATCCCTTTCATAAGAACTATTTATGCCCGTAGGGCATAGCTTAGAACGCCCTCCCCTGTGCCCTGGGGGGTTGTATTGACGCCGGAGATTTTCTTGTCTTACCTTTGAACTTTTTTTTTAAGATGTCTATCTCAAAATTTTCATCAGATGGGTTTTGAAAAAGAAGGCGTGGGGGAATAGCTTCCCTCGGATCTATTTTAACTATTAAAAAGTGAGCTCGAACTTTCAATATTCAATCAATTGAGCCCCCCTCCAATATCTTTTGACTCTTAAAAAGTGAACTAGAACTTTCAATTTCCAATCAAATGATCCCTCTCTGAAGTTTCTACGAGCATTCCTGTCATAAGAACCATACATGCCCCCAGGGCATGACTTATAACCCTTGCCCTGAAGACTGAGGGGGGAATGTTCTGCTCAAACATATAATTTCCAGAAATTTCAACTACGTTGAACAAAATGGCTATATCAAAATTTTGATTGGATGTGTGTGGGGAAATGGTGGGCGTGGAAGGGGTGTCAGTTGCCTTAGAATCACTTTCGACTGTTAAAAGGGAACTAGCCATTTAAATTTCCAATCGAATGAGACCTTTCTGAAGTTTCTACGACAACGCCCTCTATGAAAACCGTATGTGCCCCCAGGGTATAACTTAAAACCCTTGACTTGAGGGTTGTGGAGGAGTGTTCTCCTCAAAAACATATTTTCTATCTGAAAATTAATTACGCTGAACCAAATGGCTGTCTCAAAATGTTTATTGGATGGGTTGGGGGGATTGATGGGCGTGGGGGGGGGCTAGTTGGCCTCTAATTATTTACGACTATTTAAACGGGTACTAGCCCTTTGAATTTCCAATCGACTGAGCCTTTTTTGAAGTTTCTACGACAACGCCTTCCCTAAAAACCTTATATGCCCTCAGGGCATAACTTAAAACCCCAGCCCTTATGGTTGTAGGGGAGTGTCCTCCTCAAAAACATATTTTCTATCTGGAAATCAACTACGCTGAACAAAATGGCTATCTCAAAATTTTGATTGGATGTGTTTGGGGAAATGATTGGCATGGGGGGGGGGCTAGTTGCCCTCCAATCACTTTCGACTATTAAAAAGGGCACTAGCCCTTTGAATTTCCAATCGAATGAGCCTGTTTTGAAGTTTCTACGACCAACACCTTCTATACAAACCTTATATGCCCCAGGGCATAACTTAAAACCCCTGCCCTGAGGGTTGTTGGGGAGCGTCCTCCTCAAAAACATATTTTCTATCTGGAAATTGACTATGCTGAACAAAATGACTATCTCAAAATTTTAATTGGATGTGTTTGGGGGAATGATGGGCGTGGGGAGGAGCTAGTTGCCCTTCAATCACTTTCGACTATTAAAAAGGGCACTAGAAATCTCGATTTCCAATCGAATGAGCCCCCTTTGAAGTTTCTACGACGATCCCTTCCTTATGAAGTGCCTCTGGGAAAAAAATATAATAATAATACATTGGAGCCGTATGGCCTTTACTTTAGGCAACGCTATAGTGTTGCCTCTGATAGAGTGGTTTTTATCAAACAAAAAAAACAAATTAATTTCAAAATTGTCAGAAACTTTTGTAGTTTGAATTAAATGATGACACATTAGGTTAGATTAGGTTTCATTAGACGATGTTAGGTTGATTTAGGTTAGCTTAAGTTAGGTTTTTAACCCATTTCTGATGTTTAGAACCAAATTTACCCTAATCTAACTTAACCTAACCTAACATAATCTAACCTAATTTTTACCATCATAGGTTGCATAAGACTGAAAAAGCTGACTCGCAAATATATATATATATATATATATATATATATATATATTAATTAACAAAAAACTTCCCGAAAAATAAGTTTTTCAAAGAAAAGTAAAGGCCATTTTAAACTTACGCTCAGTTGATACGAATACCTGTTAAAATTCAAACTCAATACGACCAGAAATTACTATTAAAGAATGAATGAAACCCAAAACGAACAGAAATTAAATAAACAATCATAGCAAACAACATACAACAAGTAATAATATAAATGAATAAATAGATCTTAAAGCGAGTAATGCTTAGATTGAATATGAAAATCAAGCTTAAAACGAAAACAAATGTTTTGCTATTAAAGTATAAATGAAACTTAAAACGAACAGAAATTAAATTAACAATCAATGCGATCAAACATACAATATATATTAATGTAAATGAATAAATAAATCTTAAAACGAGTGAAACTTAAAAAGAATATGCAAATCAAGTTTGAATCGAATAAAAATAACTACCAACAAGAGTTTGGGTATCGCCTCACTGCAGAAGCCTATAACCTACTGCGTCATTGGCGCTTTACTGAAAACAATTCTTTGAAATGTTTTCATTTTTCTAACTTTAAGAAATCAAAAATTAATTAAGATTTTAGGGAATAAATATCAGCATATGTATATTAAATTGACAATGCACATTGTTTTTCAGTAAACTCATTTGAATTTTTTTTTCAATAAAGTAAAAATTATATTCTGGCTCTTAAAAAACACTTGGCTTTTGAACTCTGCTCACATCAATTTATTCTCGTTATGAGCTTGACTTAGGTTTTATTTTAATTTTTGTTCATTATGTGTTCCATTTGTTTATTGATACTGATTTAGGGTAGTTGTATGCTTGGTAGATTATATGATATTCCGGACGCCAGGTGTTGAAAATGTGAATCATACCACGACGGAATGGGGCTGCTACGAGAATTAGCCTACCCTCCACCCCCTATATTGACCAAGCGGATTCAAAAATACCAATGGCATTTGCTTGCGAGTGGTGGAACACTCCGAAACTTGACATTTTATCATATTTTGGTGTTTCGTGCAAGAAAATGCATGTTCCACAAAGTTTAAGGTGCGACTTTCTGCTCAAATAGAAATGTCTAGAGACTACAGAATGTTTTCATAACAAACTAACACGATTAGTTAGAAAAAATGGCAGAGTTAAAAAAAATTGCAACACTATTCGAGTCTTGAACAGTCTTGGAATGTATAAACAAATTCAAATTGAATATTAGATATATGATGATATTAATTGTTGAAAGATCCATCAGTTCAAGATTTTTTTTCACTGTAATTTTTATTTTCATTTTCAATGCTGTAAGAACTGGAAAATAATAAATTTGTAATATACAAGTAATTCGTTTTCAGTGAAGCACCAATGACGCAGAAGGCTTTAGGTTTTTACAGTTAAAGAAGGGGGCAGTATCCAAATTTTGTTGTAGTGAAACTATATTTGCCTTGGCCAATCTTGAAAAGAACTAACAAATTAAACTGAATATTTGATGCATAATGATATTAATTGCTAAAAGCTGATCAGTTCAAAATTTTACTGTAATTTTAATATTTATTTTGAATATTAAGCACAAAAGAAAACATTTGTAATATAATTCTTATTCGGTAAAGCGCCAGTGACGCAGTAGGTTTTAGGCTTCTGCAGTGAGGCGATACCCAAACTCTTGTTTGTAGTTAATTTTATTAGATTCAAACTTGATTTTCATATTCTTTTTAAGTTTCACTCGTTTTAAGATTTATTTATCCATTTACATTAATATATATTGTATTTTTGTTCGCATTGATTGTTTATTTAATTTCTGTTCGTTTTAAGTTTCATTTATACTTTAAAAGCAAAACAATTGTTTTCGTTTTAAGCTTGATTTTCATATTCAATCTAAGCATTACTCGCCTTAAGATCTATTTATTCATTTATATTATTACTTGTTGTATGTTTTTTGCTATGATTGTTTATTTAATTTCTGTTCGTTTTGGGTTTCATTTATTCTTTAATAGTAATTTCTGGTCGTGTTGATTTTGAATTTTAACAGGTATTAGTATCAACTTAGCTTAAATTTAAAATTGCCTTTACTTTTATTTTAAAAACTTATTTTTCGGAAAGTTTTTTCTAATTAATTTTTGTTAGTTTTTTATTGCAAAAGTTTTCAAGTTTGTAAGGCATGGGGGGGGGGTACTTACTGTCCAATTATTCTTGACTTAAAAAAACATATCTAGGACTTTCAATTTGAATCGAATGAGGCTTTTATCAAAGTATATACGATTACCTCTTTGATAAAAACCTTATATATGAACAATAGACAGCTTGCATAACTTGTGGACAGCTATTGACAACAATGAAGTGATTGAAAAAATAGCTCCAATAAGGGGGTTTAGACCATTTCACTTGCAGACACAAAGGGATCACGACTGTTTGGAATTGACCTTAATAGGATTTTGTGTGCCAAAGCAATTTTGCATCTATCACAGAGTATGTATTTTAACCTTATAGATTGATAATTATAATAGATTTCCTATGTGTTCTTCCAATACAAAACCCCTTCCCATAAGTTATAAACCCCCCTTAATAAGTTATGCCCCAGGGCATAACTTAAAACGCCTCCCCCTGGGCCCGGGTGGGCTGTGTCGACACTGGAATTTTTGTTACCCGAAATTGTAACTATTTTAACAAATGTCTATCTAAAAAATTTTATCTGGTGCATTTATGGCTTGGAGGAGGGGGGGGGCGAGTTACCCTCCAATCTCTTTTGACTCTTAAAAAGTGAACAAGAACTTTCAATTTTCAGTCAAATGAGCCCTCTCTAAAGTTTATACGAGCATCCCTTCCATAAGAAATAATGGGAAGGATTTGGAGAATCCTTAAATTACAGCCCTTGCCCTCAGGGCTGTGGGGGAGTTGTCATCCTCAAAGACCTTGATTGGATGTGTTTGGGAAAAAGGTGGGCGTGAGACGGGGGTTAGTTGCCCTCAAATCACTTTCGACTATTTAAAAGGGCACTAGCCCTTTGAATTTCCAATCGAATGAGCCCTCTCTGAAGTTTATACGAGAATCCCTTCCCGCCCCCGGGCCCTGGGGGGTTTTGTTGACGCCAGAGTTTTGTTACTTAACCTTTCAACTATTTTTAACAAAATGGTATTTTTAAGCGATTTTCCTGGGGAAATTTTCCGACGGTTGGGGGAAACTTCTGGGGGAGGGGGAGTTTAAAGACCTCTGTTACTTCTAAATAAACTAAAAATTTTCACTATTTTCGCTTCATTTTCTTAAATTCTGATTTCTGATTCTTATTGATTTCTTTGGAATAATTTAAGGCGTATTTGACTACGATTTGACCTTTCAACAATTTTTAACAAAATGGTATTTTTAACCCTTGCATATAAAGCAGCTCTGGGGGGAAAGTAATAAAAATATTGAAGCTACATAAGATTTATTAATTTATTTATGTTTGCACCGGTTATCTTTACGTTTGTAAGATAGTTAATTTTAATTTCTGTTCGTTCGGGGTTTTGTTTGTTCTTTAACAGTAATTTCTGGTCTTTTTGAGTTTTAACTGTAATAGGAATTAATTTCTGCTGGCCCTGAGTTCAATATGGCTCTTTACTCTTCTTAGAAAACTTATTTTTATGTAAGGTTTTTTTCAAAGTAATAATAATAAAACATTGAAGCCTTATGACCTTTGCTATACACAGCTTAATTTACATGCCTCTGAAAAATCAAACCTGATTTTTTCACGCAACAATGAATGGATCTTGCTAGGTTATTCCATTTGTTGATGCAGAAAGAACAGCATCATTTTGATTAGACCATTTTTCGGATTTTGTGTGCCACAATAATTTAGCATTTATCGCAAAGTATGTATTTTAACCTTATTTTAAGTATGGCTGTAATTTAGGGGGGGGGGGTGCAAAATAGGTTGATCCTAAAAACTTGCATAAGGAGCAAGTTCAATTAACGCAATCTTGCGTTAATTAAGTAAGTTACATTACTTTAGACTACGTTAAGGGGGCGCCCCCTCTCCCCTCCTCGAGATCCGCCACTGCCTTACACTCTTTTTCTTTCCTTGTTAGGGAGGATAGCAGATGCCTAATAGGTGTGTGTTAATACCAAAACATTCTAACTCTCATTGGGCCTTCAGGTATAAACAGAATTATTTCAAAGAAAGGGGTGGGGGGGTTGCTATTTAATCCCTCTTGATTCTCACAAGTAGTTTAGGTCTAGGCTGTTTTTATTAAAGGAAAATTGGGCGATTTTACCAGCGGCTAGTTGATTGGGGAGATTTTACGACGGTTAGGGGAAACTTCTGGGGGAGGGGGAGTTTAAAGGCCTGTGTTACTGCTAAATAAACTAAAAATTTTCACTATTTTTGCTTAATTTTCTTAAATTCTGATTTTTGATTCTTATTGATTTCTTGGGACTAATTTACGGCGTATTTGACTAGGATTTGAATGTAAAAACAATACAGTGATTTTTGGTATTTATTCAAGAATTTCGTTTAAAATACGAAATAAAGAGCGTTTCAATGACAAAATCTTATCTTATATCCAGTTTGGATCCAATTTATTGGTTTTACTTATATGTGAACTCTGCAAAATCAAGAAAGATTAAGACACACGGTATAGAGTATAGGCTATATATGATTTTTTGGTTCTTTTGATTCTTCTGTTAGGGAGGAGGGCAGATGCCTACTAGGTGTTTGTTAATACCAAAACATTCTAACTCTCATTTATATTCAGGAATATACATAATTTGTTCAAAGGAAGGGGGGGGGGTGGCTGTTAAGATCTACTCTACATCTATATCAATTAATTTTGAATGTAAATTCTGTAATAAAAACATAACATTAATTTCTTTTCAACATCATCGTATTCTTTTTTTTTAATCATTTTCAGTATTTTTTCATTTTTGATTTTTCGGTCGAATAGTGTAAACGTAAAATCCGAATGCACATGTTGGGCATTCCAGTCAGCACACGTAAAAAGAAGAAATCTAATAACGGGTCTTAATTTAAAATGTACAGTGGGTAACTAGGCTTAATAAAAAAAAAAAATGGCCGGTCTTAATTAGAAATTGAAACTCTTACTACTAATAGTGCCGTATCATGGATTTTAGTTCAGTGGAGGGGGTAATCTTTTTTGTTAGGGGGGACAGGCAGAATGGAAAATTAAACAAAACGTCAAAAGTGTATTTTTATGCATTTTTATTATGTTTTTACGAGTTTGACAAACATTTCGCTTGGGGAATTTAAAGCTTTCAATCCTTTTCATGAAGACAGCCCTGAATATTACTACTAATAACTATTTACCACAGCACCAAGTCACCTGACATTACCCCAGCTACACTCACTCATCAAGAAGCATATTATTATAATTTAATGGCATAGAACAATTTTGGACAAAAATCAAGCCTATGGCCCAAAGATTGGCTAGTTGCCCTTCAATCTCTTTTGACTCTTAAAAAGTGAACAAGAACTTAAAAAGACCTAATTTCCAGAACTTAAAACTACGTTTAATAAAATGGTTATCTTAAAATTTTGATTGGATGTGTTTGGGGAAAAGGTGGGCGTGAGAGGGGGGTTAGTTGCCCTCAAATCACTGTCGACTATTACAAAGAGTACTAGCCCTCGGAATTTCCAATCGAATGAGCCTTTTTTGAAGTTTTTACGACACCACCTTCTATAAAAACCTTATATGTCCCCAGGGTATAACTTAAAACCCTTGCCTTGAGGTTTGTGGGGGAGTGTCCGCCTCAAAACATATTTTCTATGTGAAAACCAACTACGCTGGACAAAATGGATATCTCAAAATTTTGATTGGTTGGGTTGGGAAAAAGGCTGAGTGAAGAGGGGGGCGGTGAGGCGCATTCCAGTAAATTTCGGATAATCAAAAACACACCAGCCTTATGAATATCCAATCTAATGAGCCTTTATTGAAGTTTCTACAACACCACGTTCTATAAAAACCTCATATGTCCCCAGGGTATAACTTACAACCCTTGTCCAAAGGGTTGTGGGGGATTGTCCTCCTCAAAAATATATTTTCTATCTAGAAATCAACTATGCTGAACAAAATGGCTATCTCAAAATTTTGATTGGATGTGTTTGGGGGAATGGTGGGCGTGGGGGGGGCTAGTTGCCCTTCAATCATTTTCGACTATTAAAAAGGGCACTAGAACTCTCGATTTCCAATCGAATGATCCCCCTTTCAAGCCTCTATGACAACCCCTTCCATATGAAGTGCCTCTGGGAAAAAAAATAAAAAATAATAATAAAACATTTGAGCCGTATGGCCTTTACTATAGGCAACGCTACAGCGTTGCCTCTGACACTGGAGGGATGGATTTAGCATCAAGGGTAGGTTTGGAGACATAAGAGGCGGAGTGTGAAGCAATATCTGAGGTTTACTTGTAACATGAGGCAAGGGCAAGTTTGCAACTACATACCACCCATTGAGTGGTTGAATGAGGACAGGTTGTAAACTATTACTAGTACTACGAACGTATCACAACGTTATTCCGCCTGAGACCGACACACTGACAAATAAACCTTTGTAGACATTAAAAACATTTCTTCAAATTCATATTGATTATAACTTATGGTAGTTGCCTCAGCTGTCTAGAATTTTCGTTTAAAATGAAAAATTAATTGCAATTCCGCTAAAAGCAACGGTCATTTCCCTGGTAATTGTTCTAGTAAAGTTAATGATGACTTTTTTCATCAATATCCACAATCAGTCAATTCCCATCACCATTAGGGAATTAATTTCCTGATACATTTGACATGTGATTTAACGGTTATACTATTGTTATGGAGAAACTGCTTCCTAATTATTAAGAAAAACAGAAAAAAAATGATCATACGCATATACTCCATATGTGAAGAAAAAAGATCTTAGTTTATAAACAGTGTTTGACACAAGAAAGCTTTCAGTTCAGTTTTGTTGCAGAGACATGACATGTCAGAAAGTTACTGTTATTTTACGCTTGATTCCAACAGATCTTAATAGGAACTATGAGGCCGTTTTCACGAGGACTTGAGTTGAACTCGAGTTCAACTTTCACGTGGATTTATGTTTTGGCGCTGGATTTGTTCGCTGGATGTATGTTTTTGCGTAAATCCTCCTCGAATCCATCTAAAGTTGAACTCGAAGTTGAGCTCAAATCCATCGTTTGTTCAACTCTGTGTTAATAGCAGAGTAGAACGTCAATCTGCATAGAATTCTAGTTGAAAATCCATCTCTAAGAGGCTGTTTTCACGAGGACTCGGGTTGAACTCGAGTTCAACTAAAATCCTCGTGAAAACACCGAAAGATAATCCATCTTTTGTTCAACTTAGAGACGGCCTCTAAGTTGAACAAAAGGTGGATTTTATCTATCTTTCGTTGTTTTCACGAGGATTTTAGTTGAACTCGAGTTCAGCCCGAGTCCTCGTGAAAACAGCCTCCATGTTTCCTTGTCTAGATAATTTAGCTGCAAGGGCACCGGCAGAAAATTTTCCAGGGGGGCGGACACCAAAATAGTAGTGGCGGTTGGGTGACAGTTTAGGTAGTTTAGGGCACCCAACTACAACTTTAGCCTGAAGAGGATGAATTTGCAATCAATTTAAAATCCCGAGAAGCTAGTTGATTTAAAAGCATAAATAACTATACTTTAGGCTTCCCAGTTACAAAAGACGTAATGCCACGCTGTGGCAGTACTAGATTCAACCATGTTGATTCGCTTTATTTGTAATGAAATTAGGCTAAGTTTGGTGATCTGTAATTGCGTATCGGCTATAATGAGGGGGATGAGTCATTGTTTAGATAGGGGTAGGGTAGAATCCTACAAAAGCACATTTTAATCGACACACTGCTTACTCTTCATGAGGCTTCAGATAAATGTTGAAAGAGGTACAGGGGAGTAGGAAGTAAAGAAAATGTTTCTCTATACAGCTAAAATGTCACATTCCCATATCTACCAGCACAGAGGTGGAAAAGGCAAGGCAGGTCATAACAGCCCGCCAGGAAATTTCTTTGGGTTGACAAATACTGCTATGAACTTAGTTTTCAGCATTTTGAATAATGATATTTTTCTTTTTCTATTTATATGAAGTACTTCAATGAATTTACACAAATGTATGTAATGTATTTACCGATAAGAAAATTCTATTGTAGAGGTTGTGATGGCTTCAGTTATGTAGAAGATCAAAGGTCTTACAGAATTTCCATCCATACAAACAATAATACTCCTTTTCATCCAACCGAAATTCTTTAATAGTAATATGAAGAAGGACTTTTCACCTAAATTACTATTCATCGCTAATTTCTTAAGAATAGTCAAATTTTATCCAAAATTAAATTGCAAATTTAAACGCAGGGCGGTACTAATCAATGTACAATTAGTGATTTACTCAATTTAAACGCCATTAACCAGGGACTTAAGGGACCGGTACCTCAAATTATATTTTGGTGGGGCCTTGGTATGATTTGGAATATAATCAGAAATTAATTAAAAAAAAGAGCTTATCAACTGAAAGCAAGGAACAGATTTGCAACCTATTTCAACACATTATTCTTTGTATCAAGGGGTTTGTCTCTTCCTTAGCTCCTTACTCTTTACTGTGAAGTTCGGCACTTTTCCAAAATTTTTAAGAAAATTTGCGATTGGAAAAAAAAGATCTTTCAAAGCACTAAAAAACTTTTGTTTAATAAGCAAGGTGTTCAGAAGGGGGCAGTCCGTCTTAAATACAGAGTAATTTACATTTGTTTTCAGCTTTAAACTTGCTCCTTACTTTAGGTGAAAAACCTTTTCTAATTGTTTAATTACGCTTCATAGAACTATAAAGTCTTATGAATCCAATACTTATGGTAACGCAGAAAATACGATCAATATTTTAATGATCTCTGTTTGGAATTTGATGGGTAATCAAACAGTTCGTGGTAACGAACTGTAAGTAAGGAGTGACCTGGCTCTATAGTAATCAAAACTCTAAAGCACGAAATTTGATACCAATAGATATATCAAAATAATTGGTTTATTATTCTTATTTTAAATATATAAGTTTCATTAATTTTAGTTTTACCCATCAAAAGTTACGAACCTTAGAAAATTTGTTTGATTTTTGAAGGAAAGGGGAAAGACCCCTTGAAGGCATATAATTTTAATGAAAATCGCACCATGAAATTCAGCGTATCAAAGAACCCTACTGCAGAGGTTCCAAGTTCCTATCTGTAAAAATGTGGAATTTTGGAATTTTTTAAAAACGTAATTTTTGTGTTAAATAAGTAGTTTTTGTATCTTTTAAAAGAGCTTTACGGGGATTGAGAGACTCAGTTGCCTAATTCCGTGTGATTTTTCTTTACTTGATGGTCATTAAAAGCGAAATTTTACTGTTAAATAAGTAGTGTTTGTATCTATTAAAAGATCTTTAAGGGGTTTGAGAGACTCAGTTGCCTGATTCCGTGTGGTTTTTCTTCACTTGGTGGTCATTAAAAACGAAATTTTTGTGTTAAATAAGTAGTTTTTGTATCTTTTAAAAGAGCTTTACAGGGTTTGAGAGACTCAGTTGCCTAATTCATTGTGGTTTTCCTTTACTTGATGGTCATTAAAAACTAAATTTTTTTGTTAAATAAGTAGTTTTTGTAGTTTTTAAAAGAGCTTTACGGGGATTGAGAGACTCAGTTGCCGGATTCCGTGTGATTTTTTTTCTTTTCAGTAAAGACATTCGATATCCTAAAAGTGTTTAATTCAAACTTTTTTAAAACTTCGAAATTTTTGAACTTTATTTATTTTTCTCTTTTTGTACATAAGTTAAAATGTCAAAATATGCTTTCAGTTCTAACAATTTCGCTCTGTGATTGGTCAGAGACACGATGTGACTTTCCCACTGGTATTCTATGTCCGGTTATTGACACTACCTAATCTATTGCATGTATTAAATCAGTTTTTTCTATGCAGTGGAACGATAAACACATAAGTCATATCTTTAAAAAAAGTGAAGATGGAGCATTTTAAGAAAGTTTGTTTACATAACAAGGTTATTTTAGCATTGAATGCTGACAAAGAGAAGTATTTAAACTTTGAAACAAGTACAGGTGGTAGCATTATTGGAAATGCATGCATGCACTGTCATGACAGTAAGGAATTAAATTTCTTTGGAATACCGAAAAAATTCAAATCTTATGTTGGTGGTTATGCGAGATTGAGATCTCCAGAGATGATTGCACTCAAAGAGAATGCCAACATAAAAATAATCATTGATGATAGAGGACAACTCCTTGCTAATGTTGCAGGTAACACATTACCTACTGATACATCCAATCCTCACCTTTCGGGTATTATCATTCAACGGAAGATCAATAAAAGAAAGGCCTGCTCTTCTACTAATATCGTAAACCATATCTTGACTACGTGCCGAAACTGTTACCTGTGTAAAAAGAATGTGATAATAGACAGTAAAAGTGCCAGAAAAATAAAATGGACATTGTCAAAAAATTTCACTATGGAATATAAAGATGAATCGATAAAAAACAAAGCACCAGCAAACGTTACTGCCATTGATCAAACAGTCATTGAACCAAATAATACCAAAGACGAAAAGCACATTGAGCCTTTTGATGATAAACCAGTAAAAATTGTTTATTACTCAATTTTTAATAATGATTATTATACTTATTACTAACTAAGATGATAAAATAGCTACAGTATAAATAGATAACATGTTTAAGTATTTTATTGAACATATTCTAAATGTCAAAAGTTTATCATTTATATTAATAGTGTATCATAATATATTTTTTTATTAATATTCTACATATCATTATTTAATTAAAAATATATTATGCATTACATTGTTGCTTGTTAATTATTTTTAGAGTAAGCTAGCATATAAAACGTTTAGAATGTCTAATAAAACGTCGGAGATGTAAGAAAAGGAATTTGCATACATCTATTGTCAGACACATGGGAACAAATTCTTTCTTGAATTCGCCTCCTGGATAAATACAAAAAGACATTTCATTCAAGAAATTATGACGAAACTCTAAGTAAGCAACAAACTCTTTCTTTAAGTTACCTCATGGATACACAATGCAGAAACTTCATTTAAGAAATTATCAAAAATTGTAAGTAAGTAGCAAATTTATTCAAAAATATGTTAATACGTTTAAGCAATAAATATCTTTAAGCTTAACCCGTCTTTATTCTTTAGAATAGCTTTATTCATGTCATTAAATTATGAAGAAATTGTAAGTAAATAACAATAACTTTCTTGAATTCGCTTCCTGGACACAATACAGATATTTAATTCTAGAAATCATAATAAAATCGCAAGTAAGTAATAAAGTCTTTATTGTTTTCACCTATCGGACACACAATACTGAAATTTCATTCAAGAAATTATGAAGGAATTGTAAATAGGTAACACACTCATGTTACTTCATGGATACACAATGCAGAAATTTCATTTAAGAAATTATCAAAAATTTTAAGTAAGTAGTCAATTCTTTCTTGAATTTGCCTCCCTTTTTAATAAAAAAGACAATTCATTAAAGAAATTAGGAAAATATTCCAAGTAAGTAGCAAAATTTCTCTTGAATTCACCTTCTGGATAAACAAAAAAGACATTTCGTCCGAGAAATTATGATAAAATTCAAATTAAGTAACGAACTCTTTAATGTTTTCTTGACTTAGATACACGATGTATAAATTTAATTCAAGAAATTATGAAAAAATTCTCATTAAGTAAAAATTTCTTTCTTGAATTCAACTCTTGGATACACAATACAGAAATTTAATTTAAGAAATTATGAAAAAAAAAACAATTTCCTTCTTGAAGTCAAATGTTGGATACACAATACGGAAATTTCATTAAAGAAATTATGAAAATATTTTTAATTAAGTAACAAACCCTTTTTGTTTTCACCTCTTGTATATACATTACATATACTTCATTCAATAAATTATGAAAAAACCACAAGTAAGTAACTTTTTTTTTTCTCTTTATCAAAAACAATTTTGACTTAAATACACCATGCAGAAATTTAATTCAAGAAATTAGGAAAAAATACACAGTAAGCAAAAATTTCTTTCATGAAGTCAACTCATGGATACACAATACGGAAATTTCATTCAAGAATTTCATGACTTAGATACACGATGTAGAAATTTGATTCAAGAAATTATGAAAATATTTGTAAGTAAGTAACAATTTCTTTATTGAAGTCACCTCTTGGATATACAATACGGAAATTTCATTCAAGAAATTATGAAAATATTTGTAAGTAAGTAACAAACTCTTTATTGATTTCACCTCTTGGATATACAGTACAGATACTTCATTCAAGAAATTATGAAAAAATCGCAATTAAGTAACTTTTTTTCTCTTTATCACAAAAACTATTCACTTAGCTAAATGATGTAGAAATTTAATTCAAGAAATTATTGAAAAATTCTCAGTAAGTAACAATTTCTTTCTTGAAGTCAACTCTTGGATACGCAATACGGAAATTTCATTTAAGAAATTATCAAAAATTGTAAGTAAGTAGCAAATTCTTTCAAAAATATGTTAATACGTTTAAGCAATAAATATCTTTAAGCTTAACCCGTCTTTATTCTTTAGAATAACTTTATTCATGTCATTAAATTATGAAGAAATTGTAAGTAAGTATCAATAACTTTCTTGAATTCGCTTCCTGGACACAATACAGATATTTAATTCAAGAAATCATAATAAAATCGCAAGTAAATAATAAAGTCTTTATCGTTTTCACCTATTGGATACACAATACTGAAATTTCATTCAAGAAATTATGAAGGAATTGGAAATAGGTAACACACTCATGTTACCTCATGGATACACAATGCAGAAATTTCATTTAAGAAATTATCAAAAATTTTAAGTAAGTAGTAAATTCTTTCTTGAATTCGCCTCCTGGGTAAATAAAAAGACAGTTCATTAAAGAAATTAGGAAAAAATTGCAAGTAAGTAGCAAATTCTTTCTTGAATTCACCTGCTGGATAAACAAAAAAGACATTTCGTTCGAGAAATTATGACAAAATTCCAAGTAAGTAACAAAATCTTTATTGTTTTCATGACTTAGATATATGATGTACAAATTTAATTCAAGAAATTATGAAAAAATTCTCAGTAAGTAACAATTTCTTTCTTGAAGTCAACTCTTGGATACACAATACGGAAATTTCATTTAAGAAATTATGAAAAAAAAAACAATTTCCATATTTAAGTCAAATCTTGGATACACAATACGGAAATTTCATTCAAGAAATTATGAAAATATTTTTAAGTAAGTAACAAACCCTTTTTGTTTTCACCTCTTGGATATACAGTACAGATACTTCATTCAAGAAATTATGAAAAAACCGCAAGTAAGTAACTTTTTTTTCTCTTTATCAAAAACAATTTTCACTTAGCTACACGATGTAGAAATTTAATTCAAGAAATTAGGAAAAAATGCTCAGTAAGTAACAATTTCTTTCTTGAAGTCAACTCATGGATACACAATACGGAAATTTCATTCAAGAATTTCATGACTTAGATATACGATGTAGAAATTTTATTAAAGAAATTATGAAAAAATACTCATTAATTAACAATTTCTTTCTTGAAGTCATCTCTTGGATACACAATGCGGAAATTTCATTCAAGAAATTATGAAAATATTTTTAAGTAAGTAACAAACTCTTTATTGACTTCACCTCTTTTATATACAGTACAGATACTTCATTCAAGAAATTATGAAAAAATCTAAATTAAGTAACTTTTTTTCTCTTTATCACAAACACTAATCACATAGCTACATGATGTAGAATTGTAATTCAAGAAATTATTAAAAAAATCTCAATAATTAACAATTTCTATCTTGAAGTCAACTCTTGGATATGCAATGCGGAAATTTCATTCAAGAAATTATGAAAAAAATTTTAACTAAGTAGCAAATTCTTTTTTGAATTTACCTGTTGGACAAACAAAAAAGACATTTCGTTCAAGAAATTATGACAAAATTTTAAGTAAGTAACAAACTCTTTATTGTTTTCACGAGTTAGATAAACGACGTAGAAATTAAATTCAAGAAATTATGAAAAAATTCTCAGTCTAAGTAGCAAATTCTTTCTTGAATTCACCTGTTGGATAAACAAAAAAACATTTCGTTCAAGAAATTATGACAAAATTCTAATTAAGTAACAAACTTTATTTTTTTCACTAGTTAGATATACGACGTATAAATTTAATTAAAGAAATTATTAAAATATCCTAAGTATAAGTAGAAAATTCTTTCTTTAATTCAATTGTTGGATAAACAAAAAAAAAACAAAAAAGACATTTTGTTCAAGAAATTATGACAAAATGCTAATTAAGTACCGAACTTTATTGTTTTCAAGAGTTAGGTATAAGATTTAGAAATTAAATTCATGAAATTATTAAAAAATTATCACTAAGTAACCATTTCTTTGTTGAAGTCAACTCTTGGATACACAATTCGGAAATTTCATTCAAGAAATTATGAAAATTTTGTAAGTAAGTAACAAACTCTTTATTAATTGCACCTCTTGGATATACAGTACAGATACTTCATTCAAGAAATTATGAAAAAATCGCAAATAAGTAGCTTTTTTTTTTATTTATCACAAACAATTTTCACTTAGCTACGCGACGTAGAAATTTAATTCAAGAAATTATGAAAAAATTCTCAGTAAGTAACAATTTCTTTCTTGACGTCAACTCTTGGATACACACAATACAGAATGTTCATTCAAGAAATTATAAAAAGTATGTGTAAGTACGTAACAAGCTCTTTATTGATTTCACCTCTTGAATATACAGTACAAATACTTCATTCAAGAAACGTGATTAAACACGTTTTGAAACTACATGCTATTTGTATGCCTTTCCTTGGCACCTTTCCAAACGAGCGGGGATTCCCCTCGTAAGCATATGTAAGCATAATTTCTTGAATTTAATTTCTACATCCTACATCTAACTCGTTAAAACAATAAATTTTTTAACGTGATTATCGTTTTATCATAATTTCTTGAACGAAATGTCTTTTTTTTGTTTTTTTTTGTTTATAAAACAGTTGAATTAAAGAAGGGCTTTTCTAATTATTATTAGTCTTGTTTCATTTTGTATTGAATTAATCGTATACTTCGTATATCTAACTTGTGAAAACAATAAAGAGTTTGTTACTTACTTAGAATTTTGTCATAATTTCTTGAACGAAATGTCTTTTTTGTTTGTCCAACAGCTAAATTCAAGAAAGAATTTGCTACTTAGTTACAATTTTTTCATAATTTCTTGAATGAAATTTCCTTGCGTATCCAAGAGTTGACTTCAAGAAAGAAATTGTTACTTACTGAGAATTTTTCAATAATTTCTTGAATTAAATTTCTACATCATTTAGCTAAGTGAAAATTGTTTGTGATAAAGAAAAAGAAAGTTACTTACTTGCGATTTATTCATAATTTCTTGAATGAAGTATCTGTACTGTATATCCAAGAGGTGAAGTCAATAAAGAGTTTTTTACTTACTTACAAATATTTTCATAATTTCTAGAATGAAATTTCCGCATTGTGTATCCAAGAGATGAGTTCAAGAAAGAAATTGTTACTTACTGAGAATTTTTTCATAATTTCTTGAATCAAATTTCTACATCGTGTATCTAAGTCATGAAATTCTTGAGTGAAATTTCAGTATTGTGTATCTATGAGTTGACTTCAAGAAAGAAATTGTTACTTACTGAGTATTTTTTCCTAATTTCTTGAATTAAATTTCTACATCGTGTAGCTAAGTGAAAATTGTTTTTGATAAAGAGAAAAAAAAAAGTTACTTACTTGTGGTTTTTTCATAATTTCTTGAATGAAGTATCTGTACTGTATATCCAAGAGGTGATAAACAAAAAGGGTTTGTTACTTACTTACAAATATTTTCATAATTTCTTGAATGAAATTTCCGTATTTTGTATCCAAGAGTTGACTTCAAGATAGAAATTGTTTTGTTTTTCATAATTTCTTAAATGAAACTTCCGTATTGTGTATCCAAGATTTGACTTCAAGAAAGAAATTGTCACTTACTGAGAATTTTTTCATAATTTCTTGAATTAAATTTCTACATCGTGTATCTAAGTCATGAAAACAATAAAGAGTTTGTTACTTACTTGGAATTTCGTCATAATTTCTCGAAAGTAATGTCTTTTTTGTTTATCCAGCAGGAGAATTCAAGAAAGAATTTGCTACTTACTTACAATTTTTTCATAATTTCTTTAATGAACTGTCTTTTTTATTTACCCAGGAGGCGAATTCAAGAAAGAATTTACTACTTACTTAAAATTTTTGATAATTTCTTAAATGAAATTTCTGCATTGTGTATCCATGAAGTAACATGAGTGTGTTAACTATTTCCAATTCCTTCATAATTTCTAGAATGAAATTTCAGTATTGTGCATCCAATAGGTGAAAACAATAAAGACTTTATTACTTACTTGCGATTTTATTATGATTTCTTGAATTAAATATCTGTATTGTGTCCAGGAAGCGAATTCAAGAAAACTATTGATACTTACTTACAATTTCTTCATAATTTAATGACATGAATAAAGCTATTCTAAAGAATAAAGACGGGTTAAGCTTAAAGATATTTATTGCTTAAACGTATTAACATATTTTTGAAAGAATTTGCTACTTAATTACAATTTTTGATAATTTCTTAAATGAAATTTCTGCATTGTGTATCCATGAGGTAACTTCAAGAAAGAGTTTGTTCCTTACTTAGAGTTTCGTCATAATTTCTTGAATGAAATGTCTTTTTGTATTTATCCAGGAGGCGAATTCAAGAAAGAATTTGTTCCCATGTGTCTGACAATAGATGTATGCAAATTCCTTTTCTTACATCTCCGACGTTTTATTAGACATTCTAAACGTTTGATATGCTAGCTTACTCTAAAAATCACGAACACATAACAATGTAATGCATAATGTATTTTTAATGAAATAATGCTATGTAGAATATTAATACAAAAATTTATTATGATACATTATTAATATCAATGATCAACTTTGGACATTTTGAATCTGTTCCATAAAATAGTTCACCATGTTCTCTCTTGATATTATAGCTATTGTCTTCTCTTAGTTCGTAATCAGTAGAATAATCATTATTCCATTTTGAGTCATACACAATTTTTACTGGTGTCTCATCAACAGGCTCAATATGCTTTTCGTCTTTGGTATAATTTGGTTCAATGACTGTTTGATCAAGGGCAGTAACGTTTGCTGGTGCTTTGTTTTTCATCGATTCATCTTTATATTCCATCGTGATATTTTCTGACAATCCCCTTTTCATTTTTCTGGCAATTTCACTGTCTATTATCACATTATTTTTTACACAGGTAACAGTTTCGGCACGTAGACAAGATATGGTTTACGATATTAGTAGAAGAGTAGGCCTTTCTTTTATTGATCTTCCGTTGAATGCTAATACCCGAATGGTGACGATTGGATGTATCAGTAGGTAATGTGTTACCTGCAACAGTAGCAAGGAGTTGTCCTCTATCATCAATGATTATTTTTATGTTGGCATTCTCTTTGAGTGCAATCATCTCTGGAGATCTCAATCTCGCATAACCACCAACATAAGAGTTGAATTTTTTCAGTATTCCAAAGAAATTTAATTCCTTACTGTCATGACAATGCATGCATACATTTCCAATAGTGCTACCACCTGTACTTGTTTCTAAGTTTAAATACTTCTCTTTGTCAGCATTCAATGCTACAATAACCTTGTTATGTAAACACACTTTATTAAAATGCTCCATCTTCACTTTTTTTTAAAGATATGACTTATGTGTTTATCGTTCCACTGCATAAAAAATACTGATTTAATACATGCAATAGATTAGGTAGTGTCAATAACCGGTCATAGAATACCAGTGGGAAAGTCACATCGTGTCTCTGACCAATCACAGAGCGCAATTGTTAGAACTGTAAGCATATTTTGACATTTTAAGTTATGTACAAAAAGAAAAAAATAAATAAAGTTCAAAAATTTCGAAGTTTTAAAAAAGTTTGAATTAAAAACTTTTAGGATATCGAATGTCTTTACTGAAAAGAAGAAAAATCACACGGACTCAGGCAAATGAGTCTCTCAATCCCCGTAAAGCTCTTTTAAAGGATAGAAAAACTACTTATATAACACAAAAATTTCATTTTTAACTAGCACTACTTCAAGGACAACCATCCGGAATAAAGCAACTGGGTATCAAAAGCCCTGTAAATATATTTTAAAAAGAAGAAAAAAATAATTATGTAAAACCAAAATTTCGTTTTAAATGACCTAAACGTAAAGAAAAACCACACGGAATCCGGCGACTGAGTCTCTCAAACCCCTTAAAGTTCTTTTAAAAGATACAAAAACTACTTATTTAACACGAAAATTTCGTTTTTAATAACCATCAAGTAAATAAAAATCACACGGAATTATGCAACTGACTCTCTCAATTCCCGTAAAGCTCTTTTAAAACTGTGACAAGCTAAACCATGACAAAGCACTACTCTCGTGGAACTCCATCCCCATTTAGCTCCCCGCCCGGGCCCCTGACCCCCCTTGTAGCTGAACCCCTGTATAACCGAAACCCCCGTGTAACTGCACCCCCTTTAACTGAACTCTCATGCAACTCAACCCTCCATGCAACCCATCTCCCTCAAAACACTTTTCAGTCATTTTCTCGTACTCTCGTGGAACTCAATCCCCATGAAACTCAACCCCCGTGCAACTGAACCCCCGTGTAAGTGAACCCATGTATAACCTCCACACAGAATCAAGCAACTGAGTCTCTCAAACCCCATAAAGCTATTTTAAAAGAAACAGAAAATACTTATATAACCCAAAAATTTCGTTTTTAATGAACACTACGTGAAAAAACATCACACGGAATAAGGCAATTGAGTCTCTCAAACCCCTTAAAGCTCGTTTAAAAGATACAATAACCACTGATTTAACACAAAAATTTCGTTTTTAATGACCACCAAGTAAAGGAAAACCACACGGAATTAGGCAACTGAGTCTCTCAAACCCTGTAAAGCTCTTTTAAAAGATACAAAAACTGCTTATTTAACACAAAAATTCTGTTTTTAATGACCGCCAAGTGAAGAAAAACCACACGGAATCAGGCAACTGAGTCTCTCAAACCCCTTAAAGCTCTTTTAAAAGATACAAAAACTACTTATTTAACACAAAAATTTCGTTTTTAATGCCCATCAAGTAAAGAAAAATCACACGGAATTATGCAACTGAGTCTCTCAATCCCCGTAAAGCTCTTTTAAAACTGTGACAAGCTAAACCACAACAAAGCACTACTCTCGTGGAACTCAATCCCCATTTAACTCAACCCCCGTGCCCCTGAACCCCCTGGTACCTGAACCCCTGTATAACCGAAACCCCCGTGTAACTGCACCCCCTTTAACTGAACTCTCATGCAACTCAACCCTCCATGCAACCCATCTCCCTCAAAACACTTTTCAGTCATTTTCTCGTACTCTCGTGGAACTCAATCCCCATGCAACTCAACCCCCGTGCAACTGAACCCCCTTGTAACTGAACCCCTTTATAACCACCACACGGAATCAGTCAACTGAGTCTCTCAAACCCCTTAAAGCTATTTTAAAATATACAAAAACTACTTATTTAACACAAAAATTTCGTTTTTAATGACCACTAAGTAAAGAAAAACCACACGGAATCAGGCAACTGAGTCTCTCAAACCCCTTAAAGCTCGTTTAAAAGATACAATAACCACTGATTTAACACAAAAATTTCGTTTTTAATGACCACCAAGTAAAGGAAAACCACATGGAATTAGGCAACTGAGTCTCTCAAACCCTGTAAAGCTCTTTTAAAAGATACAAAAACTACTTATTTAACACAAAAATTCTGTTTTTAATGACCGCCAAGTGAAGAAAAACCACACGGAATAAGGCAACTGAGTCTCTCAAACCCCTTAAAGCTCTTTTAAAAGATACAAAAACTACTTATTTAACACAAAAAATTTCGTTTTTAATGACCATCAAGTAAAGAAAAATCACACGGAATTATGCACCTGACTCTCTCAATCCCCGTAAAGCTCTTTTAAAACTGTGACAAGCTAAACCACGACAAAGCACTACTCACCCCCGTGCAACTGAACCCCCTTGTAACTGACCCCCTGTATAACCGAAACCCCCGGGTAACTGTCCCTCCTTTAACTGAACTCTCATGCAACTATACCCTCCATGCAACCCATCTCCCTCAAAACACTTTTCAGTCATTTTCTCGTACTCTCGTGGAACTCAATCCCCATTTAACTCAACCCCCTTGCAACTGAACCCTCTTGTAACTGAACCCCTGTATAACCGAAACCCCCGTGTAACTGCAGCTCCCTTAACTGAACTCTCATGCAACTCAACCCTCCATGCAACCCATCTCCCTCAAAACACTTTTCAGTCATTTTCTCGTACTCTCGTGGAACTCAATCCCCGTGCAACTGAACCCTCTTGTAACTGAACCCCTGTATAACCGAAACCCCCGTGTAACTGTACCCCCTTTAACTGAACTCTCATGCAACTCAACCCTCCATGCAACCCATCTCCCTCAAAACACTTTTCAGTCATTTTCCCGTTAAATTGACAATACGCTCCAAAACATCACTTGTGTATTATACAGTACATAATCATGGCATCTCCTCCAATTCACAAATCCCATTGCCCTTTTTTTGCAAAGGTTAGAATTGTAAAGAAAACTATTCCTTTTATTCAAATCCTAATCACCAATCAAGTTATACTCGTTCCTCTCGGCAAAGGTGTAATGACCTGTTTATCTACCAGAAAAACCTGTTTGGTACGAGGGCGTTGGCAAATTCAAAAGAAGGACTATACTACCAATAGATATATCAAAATAATTGGTTTATTATTCTTATTTTAAATATATAAGTTTCATTAATTTTAGTTTTACCCATCAAAAGTTACGAACCTTAGAAAATTTGTTTGATTTTTGAAGGAAAGGGGAAAGACCCCTTGAAGGCACATAATTTGAATGAAAATCGCACCATCAGATTCAGCGTATCAAAGAACCCTACTGCAGAGGTTTCAAGCTCATATCTGTAAAAATGTGGAATTTTGGAATTTTGCCAGAACAAAGGATGCGTGTTTATTTGTTTTTTTCCCATGGGTAATAGTATCGACCTAGTGGGCCTATAACGTTGGGAGAGGGCTAATTCTAACGCAAACGAAAATCTCTAGGGCACTTTTTAGCTGACAAAAGAAATTAGAGGTCAACTAGGCCCCCTCCCAAGCCACTTTTTTCCCAAAATCATCCGATCAAAATTTTGAGATGCCTTTTTGTTCAGCATAGTTGAAAGGCCCAATAACTTTGTCTTTGGAGATTAAATGACCCCCTACAGTCCCTGGGGAAAGTCCTGTAAGTTATAAATTTGCCCATTGTTTTATTTGCTATTGGGAAGTATGCATACATTTTTCGGGTGGGTAAGGGAGGACGAATTTTCTGCTGGGAGAATTTTCTATGGGGAGGGAAGTTTTCAGGGGTGAAATTTTCAGGGGAAATTTTATACTGGGCAAATTTGCCAGAAATCCTAACGAAATTCCTTTATATGTCTTGCTTTCTCTTTTCCGATTCAATTTTACATGTGGAGATGTTAAGGGTAATTGTCCGGGGTAAATTTTCGCCAGTACTAAATTGTCCAGAATATATTTCTATCGGGAGGAGGATTTTTTCGTGGAGGTGGAGCCAGGTATCCTGGCGCTATTTAAAAAACAATCAGAAATTAAAAAACAACATATATTTTCAACTGAAAGTAAGGAACATCATTAAAACCTAAAACGAACAGAAATTATTATTTATATGAGGAGGGTTTGCCCCTCGTCAGCACTTCGCCCTTTACGCTACTGTTTAAATTTTGTCTAAATTCTTGAAAAACGACTCTTGAAACACAAGAGCGTTTAATTAGAACGATGAGTAACTTTTTTTAAAGTACCGTTAAACTGTAGCTTGGTAAATTTTTGCCAGCATTGAATTGGCCAGAGGATATTTCTACGGGGAGAGGGATTTTCCCGTGGAGCGTGAACCAGGTATCCTGGTGTTATTTAAAAAACGACCAGAAATTTGAAAAACTAAAATTTTTTCAACTGAAAGTAAGGAGCAACATTAAAACCTAAAACTAACAGAAATTATTACGTATATGAGGGGACTACCCCTCTGCAATAATATACATGAAACTAGATTGCACAATATGCCTTACCACGGGTAGTCATCTATTGTTAAAGAGGTTACATTACTTGTCATGTTTTTCTAGGTACAATAGCGAAAACTAAGGACCTTGGTATAATGTGTTCAATAGTTTAATGGACTTTATGTAAAAATACTGGTTTCAGCCGTAGGGGAAAATAATCATGTTTTTTGTATCATTTGCGTTAACTAACTCAATTTTCGAAAAAAAGGTATAGCATTTGCATAACTCTGATCTGAATGATCTTAACTGGTAATTGAATAATAGGGGTGAAACAGAGCTCAGTAAAATTTTTAATTGGATTGTATGAAGAAGTAGCTTTGTCATCGATGCAGTGAAAAAGAAAAGAAAACCATAGGATCTTGCTAGCCACTACTAGATTTTGTAAACTGTTTCTTCCTTGCTAGAGATGAGCTTGAATCCACTCATATGAGTTTCTCACACCCCTCCCTTCAAATGAAAAAAGAAGAAACAGATAGAAATACAATTAAGACAAAGCTCCGCGCTTAGGTAAAACGACTCATTGGGAGTTATACCTTAATATCTTCATTGTGATCTTCATTTTCGTTTCTCTTTTTTAGAGGTTTTAACCGGTAGTGTTTCAGGCTGTCCTGTGCTAGATCAATTGTTAAAGCTGTTTCAGCTTTCTTTGTTCGAGAAAAGCGGTACTTGATTAAACTTATGCACTTATTTGTTTTTTCTTTGTCTCAGTTCTCTTTCTTTTCGTTCAAAATTCCAAATTCTTCTTTTTTTTATTTTTACAAAAATATACTAATTTTGCATATATAGCAGTTTTTTCTGATTTCTTTAGTTCTGACTACTTATCCTGTATAATGTATGTTTTGAATTTGTTTGTCGCCCCGTTCAAGGCAGTGTTTCTACTTTTATTTTCAAACGGTATGTAAAACCAGGACGATTTTCAGCAGATAGCTTTCAGCCCGAAAGACATTTTCCGATTTCTTACCGAAAATACTTTCGGTATTCTCTTTTTTTTCGGGAGATGGATTTGGATTCTGGTAAATGTTTCAGAAAGTTGATACAAGTGAATACGCTGGTTCAAGGCACTGTTCCCATTCCGTCAGGTATATAAGAGACTTCGTGTCTCTGACTTGACCTCTGGCTTTCGTCGAATGTTGTATTTTAAACAGAAATCGTTCAAGGCAGTGTTTCTATTTTTGTTTTCAAACGTTCGGTAAAACCTGGACGATTTTCAGCAGATAGCTTTCAGCCCGAAAGGCATTTGCCGATTTAATATCGAAAATACTTTCGGTATTCTCTTTTTTTGTCGGGAGATGGATTTGGTTTCTGGTAAATGATTCAGAAAGTTGGTACAAGTGCATACGCTGGTTCAATGCGCTGTCCCCCTTCCATCAGGTTTATAAAAGACTTCGTGTCTCTGACTTGACCTCTGGCTTTGGTCGAATGTTGTATTTTAAACAGAAATCGTTCAAGGCAGTGTTTCTATTTTTGTTTTCAAACGTTCGGTAAAACCTGGACGATTTTCAGCAGATAGCTTTCAGCCCGAAAGGCATTTGCCGATTTCTTACCGAAAATACTTTCGGTATTCTCTTTTTTTGTCGGGAGATGGATTTGGATTCTGGTAAATGTTTCAGAAAGTTGATACAAGTGAATACGCTGGTTCAAGGCACTGTCCCCATTCCGTCAGGTTTATAAAAGACTTCGTGTCTCTGACTTGACCTCTGGCTTTCGTCGAATGTTGTATTTTAAACAGAAATCGTTCAAGGCAGTGTTTCTATTTTTGTTTTCAAACGTTCGGTAAAACCTGGACGATTTTCAGCAGATAGCTTTCAGCCCGAAAGGCATTTGCCGATTTTATATCGAAAATACTTTCGGTATTCTCTTTTTTTGTCGGGAGATGGATTTGGTTTCTGGTAAATGATTCAGAAAGTTGATACAAGTGAATAAGCTGGTTCAAGGCACTGTCCCCCTTCCGTCAGGTTTATAAAAGACTTCGTGTCTCTGACTTGACCTCTGGCTTTCGTCGAATGTTGTATTTTAAACAGAAATCGTTCAAGGCAGTGTTTCTATTTTTGTTTTCAAACGTTCGGTAAAACCTGGACGATTTTCAGCAGATAGCTTTCAGCCCGAAAGGCATTTGCCGATTTCTTACCGAAAATACTTTCGGTATTCTCTTTTTTTGTCCAGAGATGGATTTGGATTCTGGTAAATGTTTCAGAAAGTTGATACAAGTGAATACGCTGGTTCAAGGCACTGTCCCCATTCCGTCAGGTTTATAAAAGACTTCGTGTCTCTGACTTGACCTCTGGCTTTCGTCGAATGTTGTATTTTAAACAGAAACTGTTCAAGGCAGTGTTTCTATTTTTGTTTTCAAACGGTCGGTAAAACCTGGACTATTTTCAGCAGATAGCTTTCAGCCCGAAAGGCATTTGCCGATTTCTTACCGAAAATACTTTCGGTATTCTCTTTTTTTGTCGGGAGATGGATTTGGATTCTGGTAAATGTTTCAGAAAGTTGATACAAGTGAATACGCTGGTTCAAGGCACTGTCCCCATTCCGTCAGGTTTATAAAAGACTTCGTGTCTCTGACTCAACCTCTGGCTCTGCCTTCAAGCATTTGACCTAAAAAAAAACGACAAATTTTGCATATAATATGAGGAAATAGCAAAGATATAAAAATCAGGAAGGAGGGCTGAAGGGCTGAAGGGCCTGCTAAACAAGTTCGTAGTCTCTGCCTCCTAAGTATATGAAGCAACCTCTTATGCAACTAATTACATGTCTCTTGTGTTTGACCTCTTTCGACAATCCATCAAATAACAAATAATTTAGTTTTTTTCTGGTGCGAAATAGGAAAACGTTGAATAAAAAGTGTCGAAACAGTTCGCGACTAAAGTATTTTGTCATTGCTTTCTGTGGCATCGATTTTTCGTTAATTGCCAAGTGTCGCTACAAATGAAAACACTGTATCTCATGTTTTAATCAGACGTCTAGTTCTTTAGAAAGAACTAATCTAAATTCAATTCTTTCCTGCTGAAAACTTTGGATGGAATTATTCCAGGTAAAGCAGGCTGACAAATTAGGATATCATATTGAACCGATTTTTTTCTAACGTGCTAGGAGTACATTTGCTGGTAACAAATGTCAAAAAGGGTTAATTATTAAAGGAAGGGATTAAGAACAAGCTGGCACCACCACTAGAAAATGTTAAAAAGAGACAACATATTTAAGTTATTTTCAAACTAGTATAAACAAGAAGAAACCAAAAGTGTAATAGTGGGTTTTGCTCATTACTCTAAATTAAAGAAAAGAAAGAGGGACAGAGAGAGGGGGAAAAATATGGCGAATTTAGGTTTCTTGGTAACAATTAAGAATTTTGAAACCCACAAGCATACCTTACTGTGAGCCTTCAGCATACTTTCTCAAACCAAGATTATTATTTTACTTTTTTGTAAAGTAAAATAATATTTTTAGTTGTGTCAGAAACTGTAAATTGAACGTTTATTTTCGTAAACCAGTGTTGTGGTTGGTAGAGCTAAATACTGCAGAACATGACGTACACATAAATTTATTCTAGGAGGCTCTTTCTCCCCCCCCCCCTGGTACTTCTCAATTTCCAACAACGCTAGAAAAATAGGAGTCAACCGTGAGACAGAGGTGATTTTAGGGGGGTAAGAGGGGCACTTGTTCCGAGCACAGAATTTTTAGGGGCGCAAAATTTCAAATAAATACTCTAACGGTTATAATGATTTTGCATTTTTTGAAATATTAGTTTTATTAAAATAAAGTAGAGGGCACAATAAAGCAAATTGGATCCGAAATTTTCAGTTTTTCCTTGCCTTCATCATCATTTCTTGAAAAGAAGCACACCGAATTTAATTTATTTTAATATTTTAGTGTGATATTTTGTATTCAACTTTTGTTTATAAATGAAATTTTTTTTAAAGTTTGGAGTTTGGCCTGAAAATTTTTGGGAGACAGGGGGGGGGGCTAATCAATATTTTGATTAAATATTGACATCAATATTAAAAAAAAAATAACCCTGGGTGTAAGAGGGGCCAGAACCGCCATTGCCATAAGGAGTCTTCTAGATGCCGGGTGAGGTGTCAGCATCTGGTTCCGCAGCAAGTACAAGCAAGTATGTAAAGTATGATCGTTTTCATAATGTTAGCTATGAAAGGTAAAATAATGGCAAAGTAGGTGATAAAGCTTTAATAAATCGGAAAAATCATACCAAAAATCATACGTTATGATTAAAAAAGAACATTAAGAATAAATTCATAGTACATGACATTTCTGATAAGTAGAATTGAGTTTCATTAAATCTGTTCATTTTTTCGATCATCCCTTTTTCATTATTATTATTATTATTATTCAGTCTAGGTTCATAAGACAAGCATTTCTTTGGACTAATGCCCAGTATTAATTTAGTAACTTATCATAGGATAGGGAATGTCCTAGCATCCTAGCAGGAAGCCGGTGAGGTGGCGTGTGGAAAAATCTGCTCTGCTTTACTGATTAGTGGAGTCTACGAAACTACTAGTTAATACACCAAATTTGCAATTTTTAGCTAATCCTAAATTAACACGAAACATAATTTTCACTATAGTAATTTATCTCCAAATTACAATTGCCCAAGCTTGTTTCCTTGCATGTAATGTTTTTATTTAGATTATCGTATTTTGAAACTTTGATTGAACCCTATCTGATCTGTTCATCATTTTACTGATGTAGCTAGAGTGGACTTTCAAGTTTCAACATCTTGTTCCAACTGTTTGTAATGAAAGATCATAACCCCCCTTAAACTTTAATTTAGAGCTATTGATCAATATCATCTAAGAATTTCATTGATGATAACGAAATGTCTTATAAACTACTACTCTAATATATCATCTTAGTTCGTGCTATCTGAAGTTATCCCAATATCAGTGAAAGATCAAGACAATCCATCTTGCTCACCCGTCTAGGCAAGAAGAGAAGGCGTTTCTTCTTCAAACGTGTAAGAAAATAGAAAGGCTAAGAAGTGAGTTTCCGCCTTTAAGTCTTCCCTACCACTGATTGATTGCTCATAAACAGTTTTTAACTTTCGGAAGGAAAAACAGGGTAATAAAGTACCATATCGTGGCTGCCAAAACATATTTTTTCACACATGGTTTTTGAAAATGAAATAAAGGTATTAAAGGCTTTTCTGGAAGGTCTTTATCCACGGGTCCAGTTTACTGAGGCATATATACTTCAGAGGAGGCAGCAAAAACCAGCCACAATTATAGCAAAAAAAAAATCTTTAGTAATCTTTCTTCTACTTTAGAAACTACCAAGTATAGTATACATTATATACAAAAACCACGTCAAATTTAGCTAGACGCTTCACTTTTTATAATTCTTTTTTGCCTTTCAGGCCTTTATCGAAAATCTTGCCACTAAAAAATTTTCAGATCTAATTAGTTCTCTTCATTTTATGTAACTAAAGCAACTGATATTCTGACGTTTAAAAGTTGAACATTGTTACTTTGTCAGATTTATCCTTTCTTTTGCAAAAAAAAATCGCTGTTTATTTTCTTCATTGGGCTAAATTTACATTTCCCTTAGATATTTAGTCTTTCAGAAAAAGCAACAACCCCTTTAAACCTCTGTGTAGAGAACATGTACAAAAAGCTTAATTTGCCACGAAATCTAATTTTCTACTAATACCGGAAGACTGGTTGGCATGGGCCTAGGGGATTTTTTTCTGTATAGTTTCTAGTTTTAGATGATTTCATTATTAAAGCCTATTAGATTTCACTTTTGGAAAAATCATTTCTTTTATTTTGGTATCCGTAGAGAGAGTCATACTGTCGTTAGAGAATCTAATGTTGTGAAGACGGTAATTGTTTATTTATGTATTCTTAAAGAAGGCTAAAACAGAAAGGTAGATTGCTAAATTTAGATGCGCAGCAATTCGCTTCCTTCGGCTTTTCTTTTAATTGTTTTTTTTTTCTTTTTTATCATGCGCGTTAATAAAGAATACATCGACTGAAATCATTGTGTCGTTCTGAAATTCTTAAAACCCCTGTTTTTTTTTTTTTTTTTTTTTTTTTTTTTTTTTTTTTTGCATATTTACAGCGTAGATTAAAAAACAGAATTATGTTTATTATTAGAGAATTTTAACTTGATAGGTCTTCTAGGCCTCTGTGACAGATTAACATGTGGAATAATTCACTTCCTTTAAAGTTTTGTTGTTATTTTCTTCAGAGTTAGTTCTATATCCTTTTTTATATTATTTAGGTTAAATGAAGGGTTAAAGGATGTACAAAGAAGATTATTCTACACGTGACATTGATTACAAGCATTCTATAATCCACGAGTCCTTTATATATACGTCTATTTGGCTTTTTTTTGTTTTGTTTTTTTACACGCTTCAAGTGTAAAAAATAATCAAAACATTTTAGGATTCTTATAGAAGATTTTAGGAGATTTTAGGATTACTTCCTTACTGAAGTTAAATTTTATTCCCCAAAGTACCTAACTTTCCATAAGCTTTCAGATAAACATTAATAGAGGTAGGGAGGGGGAATTTTTAAATAGTAACATTTATCTTTTTCTATTCAATGATTCCCAACAATGATTCAATGTTTTTAAACATATGTATATGTATATGTATATGTATATGACGTATTTAAACACCAGAGAACCCTATTCTAGAGATGGCGATGGCTTCAGCCGCAAAAGGAGTAGGAGTGTAAACAGGGGTGGATCCAGGATTTTTTTAGGAGGGGGCGCAAAACAGGTTGATCCTATAAAAAAAAATTTAGGGGGGCACAAAATAGGTTGATCCGATAAACTTGTGTTAGGAGCAAGTTTAATTAACGCAAACTTGAGTTAATTAAGTAAATTACACTACTTTAGACTACGCTAGGAGGGCCCCCTCCCCAGTAGAAGTGACCCTATTGATCGTGACAGGGCTCCTTATATGGGCATAGAATACTGACAGGGCTCCAAATATGGGCATAGAGTCATTAGGGAGAATGATTACGTAATGGGGTCAATGACCTCTTTTTCCACGATCGATTTATTTCATGTTTCTATGTGTAATAACTCCGGGGACGAAGGTTGCAATTGCGCATTGAATTCTAACGGGAACAATGTTATTGATTGCGTAATCGAGGGGGAAGTGAATTTCCGGGAACTTGATTGCGTAATCGAAGGGGAAGTGAATTTCCGAGAACTTGATTGCGTAATCGAAGGGGAAATTATTGATTCACGAATGGGAATTAAGAAACAAACATGGCTTCTTTAATCTGTGATTTACATAATCGCTAGGAGAAATTATTGATTCACGAAGGGGAGAATTATGAAACAAACATGGCTTCATTGTTGTTTGGTTAGCTTAACCTGAGAAATTGATTTACATAATCGGCGGGGAAATTATTGATTCACGAGTGGGGGAATTAAGAAACATTAAGGCTTCTTTAATCTTTAGGCCTGAGGGATTTATTTATTATTGTTGTTTTTGGACAAGTGCATGCGAGGGGTGAATGTCAAGGTGTCTTGGAATAGGAAACAGTTAGATCACATGTTTCCTTCTCAGCCAATCAGCGAGTCGGATACATCCTCCTTCTCAGCCAATCAGCGATTCGTTTACATATGCGCGGTGGTTTGAATATAAGGAAGGGGTTTTTGCGCGAGTTTTATTATTCTGTTAATAGAATTCAAGGAGTGAGAAGAACAGTTTTGACTTTACTCATTTTGGATATATATTTGTGTGTGTGTTGATTGCGATTAGTGGACTGTTTAACCTCTTAGATGTAGATAGTGGAGTTGATTATAATAATACAAGAGCACCAAACATTGCGGTGGAAATCACGAAAGGATCACGGCTTTGTCTTGAATGGGATGCAGTATATGCAAGATATGTGATATCCTTGAGCAAATTTAAAATGGAGGATCAATTATGTTTCGCCGCTAAAGTTGATATATCACACGTGAATAGAATTCAATGTGCTTTAAGTGCATTGGTGAAACATATTGAAGACAATAAACAGTATCGCTGATTGTACATGATCTGTATTATTGATGTTGTTTTTGTAATTATTCAATAAATTTGTTTAGAAATCGAAAATGTTCTCTTTCTTTTCTGGTTAGGGCTAACGAATCAGGATCAGTCTAGAGTCAGCAGTTGGAGTGAAAGGACTGAAAAATGAATAAATTTGAGAAAGAGAGAATTAGATCAAATCTAGTGTTTATGGAAAAACATTTGATTTTGGATGATGATTTTCTCCAGTTATCTCTTAAACGCAGGATATTCTCTTGTCGGGGAACACTTGACAATATAATGAGGAGTGATTCTCCCCCATTGGACTATTGTAAGAAGCATTTAAAATTTGATTCAAATGCATATACTCATTTTATTGATATATTAATTGAAACAAAGCAGAATCATATTGTGGACATACTTTTGAAAACATTGCCAATGGATTCAATGTAGATGGCTCCCCCCATCCTTCGAAGGAGGTAACGTCACAGAGCTACTCCTCTCTCCCACCAGTTCCATCACATTGAATTTATCGAGCAAAGAGGATCAGTTTCGTTTTAGCTGTGAGTGAGTTGACATCGGAAACCGAAAAATGTTCTATATATGTCCATTGTGCATGTACACTCTTGGCAGTTGGAATCAATGTGAGAATTGTACAATTATTGATGCCTATAGTGAAAAGTGTAAATTATGTAATCCTTGCAAATTACATAAAGGCTATGCAGTACAAATTAAAAGATATAATTCATGTCTTGAGGAGGTGTGTGATTCTCATCCCAGATTGCATCTCTGCTCCAATTGTCGCAATGATAAATGTGATCAGTGGGAGAATACTTACCCCGCTATAATTGGAAAGAATCACAAACGTGATTTTAGTTTATTTCTACGAGATTGGTATCGTCAAGGATTTAAATTATTCTGGGAAGAGGAATCTGGTCTACGATTCAACTGTTGGGGTAACAAGACAATTTGGTTTCTACATCATCGCTGTGATGACACTGCCTGCTATGACTATCAACCAAGTGATTTTTATTTGGCTGTGACGGAATGTGATTCACCACTTGAAAACATTGTTTGTGATATTGCTTCAAATAGACAGATTGAAACTCGTGAATTTAATAATATGAATGCAAATAGTATCATTGACTATACAAAGAGATATGACAAGAGTGAAGTTACATTGTACTGTAGAAAATGTGACCCTGACTTTGCAGTCAATCAAGATCAATATACAGTGAATCCAAATGATTTACCAGCATTAGTGGTTCACGACAGTTGCCAATACATCGAAGATGAAGAAATCTAAAGTGAAGATTTAAAGACATTGTTGTATATCTATACATTTTATTAATGAACAAATTCACAAACTTTTTTTAAGTACTTTACTCTTAGGCCACTGAAATCAATACTATATAGGTCTGAGATGATATTTTCCACTAGAAAGTCGTTCAGAAGTGGATTGTCACTATAAATGTGGAGAAACTGCTTGTAAGTATAGCCGCGGCATCGGAACACAAAATATAGTAGTGCATGGAAGCCACAGCTTTTAGTTGTTAGATCATGTACCCTCTTTTGATTTTGAATAATAGTTTTCCTACTGCCCTCAGTATAGATGCTGGTGTGGGGTGCGTAGAAAGTGTAGGGTAGGCCAAGAGGATCGGAAAATTCGATATTCTTCTCTATTTGATAGATGCACAGCCAATGAACCTTCTGCACAGACAATGGACTGCTATTGACAATAATTAAGATCTTGTTGGCACTTTGAATTTTTCATAGATAGTCTGAGGGCAGACAATTGGATTTGTACTGGGACATGTAGGGGTCCAAATTAAATACATTGATTATTTGACTGGTGTTCATGGCGCCAAGTCTAGTAGAACACTACCTTCGGGAGTGATTTCCCAATAGGTTTCATATTGATTTAGTGAGATTAGGGCAAGACTCTCAGCCAATGGGTCGGCAAATGTACACTCTAAACGCACACTCCCCGTACGTACTAGACTCAGATCCTGTGTGCCAGACAAATCCAGTACAATGATACCATGTGTCTTAGCAAACATATCTTCGGTTATACCATTTTCAAACAGTTGCGAATCATGATCTAGGGTTTGCATGGTCAACTCGTACAATGTTCTATAGGATTTATCAAAAGATAGATTGTAGAGTGGGATGCCGTTTACTTTGCCCACAAGACATGAAAGTCCAAACATCTCGAATTTATGTGGGCATTCTGTCCATGATCCTAGTGCACTGGCGCTCTTTAAACAGGTCTACGCCCATTTCGACGAGATTTCACCCTTGATAAAGTATGAATCGGTGAATGTGAGTGATCCCATGGCTATGTGACGTTGATTGGTGATTGTCTGAGGGCCAAGCCGTTTAATGTTGTTGCCATTGGCTCTCAGTTTTTCCACTGCCAAAGCAACAGAACTCATGACCTGCTGTTTGCGCACATGAAGTATTGCCGAGGTGAGGGAGAGACTTACATCGGGATTGGCAGCAAGTTCTTTTCTCAATATGAAATTGGAGGGTGCAAGCGTCAATTTTATATCCACTTTAACAGTGGGCGGTAGCCATTGGGGTATATTAAATATTTCGTGATATATTTTTCCAACTAGATGTAAATCCGTAGTTGAAGCATTTTTAAGCGCATCTGTATTATCGACATTTGTAATATAGTCATATCCATTGGAGGCGCCTCTCAACTCCTTGTATGACTTGGGTGTCATCAGCATGAATTGCATATAGCTTGTATAGTTTGAGAGATTGTTGCTTGTGCTCACCAGCGTGCCATTGATGTAGACACTAATTTGACGAAATAAATTATGTAGTATACAATTTTATAGGATATCCCATCGGCCCGAATTGGCATTGAATTATCGGATTTCCGAACTTTCATTCGTAAATCTATAAATGTCGAAGACATGTCCATAAAGTAGTCTTCAATTTATTGGAATAAATTTGAAAGTGGATATTATCGGAGAGGGATTGTTGTGGATAAAATTGTTCATAGTATCCATGATTTACACTCACATCAACATTTTCGGCATTGAATAGATTCAATGAGACGGTGATTGAAGGTTGGGAATCCTTATGCGGTAGGTAGGACATCTTAGGAGAAGAAATCTAGTTTCGATCTAACAATTTTCTTCCTGGGGCTTCTGTTTACAGCACGTGTTGGCTTTTTCCTTCTTTTCTTTGACAAAAGGGGTGATGTCTTTCGTTTCCGTCCTGAACGGAGACTGATGAGTGATGCGTTGTTTCTTGACTTTTTTAAACCTTTACCATTCTGTTTTAATCTCTCGCCAAGGGTTCACGCACTGGACCTATGATTTTCCGAAGGTTAGGTTAGATTAAGTTAGGTTAGGTTAAGTTAGGTTAGGCTAGGTTAGCCTACGTACGCGCGCGTACGTAGGCTAACCTAGCCTAACCTAACTTAACCTAACCTAACTTAATCTAACCTAACCTAACCTAATCATACACCTAACTTTTTGCCTGTCTCGGGCCACACTTACGGCTCTTTGAAGGTGATTTCAACAGTCCACGGGCACTACACGGCACAGTCACTGATTTTGTTTGTACATTAAAACCTCGACCCGGGAGAAAGTGATTGCGGAGCCCCAGCAATCGATCAGGGGGGGTGGATCTGGTGATAAATAGGACCCCCTCCAAACAGACACTGATCGCTGATTTGTACCCTAAAGAGACTATTGTTGTTCACCATGTGCTTTTGAATTGGATGGTGAGCAACGGTTTCAATATCACTAAAATACCCCGGGTCCTGCAGTTCAATCAGCGACCCTACTTGAAAAATTTTGTTGACACTTATGTCGATAAACGCTCTAGGGCAAATTCAACGGTGGCGAAGGACATGTATAAGCTCATTCTAAATTCAGCGTTTGGCAAAATGTGTGAGAGCGTACGGAACAGATCTCGCTGCGATGTCGTGACTGACCCTCTAGAGTGTGCACGAATTATTGCCGACCCCAATTTTACATCGTTCACGAGCATAGAGGCCGGCATGGTTCTTCTACACAGGCGAAAGCGAAATGTAGTACTGAACAAGAATATCGCAGGCGGTAGTTCAGTACTGGAAATTTCAAAAAAGCTCCTGTTGTCGTTCTTTTACAATGTGTGCAAGGTGCAATGGCCACGGGAGGGGGAGGTTCAAGTTTACTATGGTGATACAGATTCTCTGCTGTTAAAGGTAAATGGGACTGAAGATTTGGATTTATTGGGTGATTTGCAAAAGGGGGAACACATCAGCTCTCGGATGGATTTCACCAACTGGAATCCATCACTCTACCCCGAGCTGGTGAAACGTCAAGCCCCCAACCAACTATTAAAATTAAAATCAGAGACGGGGAGTGATTTGATATCCAGGGGGGTGTTCCTGGGTCCCAAAGTCTATTGCGTGGAAACTCATAGTGGGGAAGAAAAGAAGGCGTGTAAAGGGGTGCCTACACATTTTGTAAAGAGCAATTTCAACATGAGCGTGTACAGAGACTGTGTAGAAAGTAGCCTAGTGCCGAGAGCACAAGTGCTTGCAAGTCGCTCTCTACAGTATAGAAATTATACTGTGAGAGTGGAAAAGAATGCAATGTCATGTATATCCGACAAGGTCTATGTGCTCGAGAATGGTGTGACTGTCCTACCCCACGGCCACTACAGTATTTCAGATCGAGTTGAATGCATAGACTATCGCAATCAACTTGGTCTGGATAAATTAACCTAATCTGAC
The DNA here is from genome assembly GCF_049724085.1 of Artemia sp. Qi Xiang Cuo. Classification (NCBI taxonomy): domain Eukaryota; kingdom Metazoa; phylum Arthropoda; class Branchiopoda; order Anostraca; family Artemiidae; genus Artemia; species Artemia sp. Qi Xiang Cuo. The sequence goes on from NC_142812.1 coordinate 36,405,697, forward strand.
TAACCAACTAACCATCCCTCAACCTCTACATAAATTAACCTAACTCAACTGTTCATCTAACCCAAGCACTAACCATCACTAACCCAACCTCAACCACTCAACCACTAACCTGTAGCAGTAGCAGTGATGACAACTATTCTTTTTCGCCCCGCGGCCCCCGGGGGGGGAGGGCTTCGGAAAATCTTAGGTCCAGTGCGCGAAACCTTGGCGATAGATTAAAACAGAATGGTAAAGGTTTAAAAAGGTCAAGAAACACTGCATCCCTCATCAGTCTCCGTTCAGAACGGAAACGAAAGACATCATCCCTTTTATCAAAGAAAAGAAGGAAAAAGCCAACACGTGCTGTAAACAGAAGCCCCAGGAAGAAAATTGTCAGATCGAAACTAGATTTCTTCTCCTAAAATGTCCTACCTACCGCATAAGGATTCTCAACCTTCAATCACCGCCTCATTGAATCTATTCAATGCTGAAAATGTTGATGTGAGTGTCAAGCATGGATACTATGAACAATTTTATACTCTACAACCCCTCTCCGATAATATCCACTTTCAAATTTATTCCAATGAAGACTACTTTATGGACATGTCTTCAACATTTATAGATTTGCAAATAAAAGTCCGGAAATCCGATAATTCAATGCCACTTCGGGCTGATGGGATATCCTATAAAATTGTATATTACATAATTTATTTCGTCAAATTAGTGTCTACATCAATGGCACGCTGGTGAGCACAAGCAATAATTTATCAAATTATACAAGCTATATGCAATTCATGCTGATGACACCCAAGTCATACAAGGATTTGAAAGGTGACTCCAATGGATATGAATACATTACTAATGGCGATAATACATATGCGCTTAAATATACCAAAACTACGGAATTACATTTAATCAGAAGAATATTTCATACAATATTCAATATACACAAATGGCTACAGCACACAGTTCAAGTGGATTTAAAAATGACGCTTGAACCATCTAATATCATATTTAGAAAAGAACTTGCTAACAATCCCGATGTAAGTCTCTCCCTCACCTCAGCACTACTTCATGTACGCAAACAGCAGGTCATGAGTTCTGTTGCTTTGGCCGTGGAAAAACTGAGAGCCAATGGCAAAAATATGAAACTACTTGGCCCTCAGACAATCACCACTCAACTTCATAGTGCCGTGGGATCACGCACCTTCACCTATTTATCCCTTATAAAGGGTGAAAGCCCGTCGATTGTGTCGATGGCCGGTTTGCCGATTAACAGAACAATATTGTCCATGACATAATTCAAACAGATACTCAATAGTTATTATCAATCATCTCTTGTGTGATAATTCAATAGTACACATCTTTATAAAATCTCATTTGTTAGAAACTATGGAACGTATTACAGGCTGACAACCCACACACTAGATCATGACGTGCAAGTCTTCGAAAATGGTATAACAAAAGATATGTTTGCTAAAACACATGGTATCATTGTACTGTATTTGTCTGGTACACAGGATATGAGTATAGTACGTACGGGGAGTTTGTGTTTAGAGCGTACATTTGCCGACCCATTGGCTGAGAGTATTGCCATAATCTCACTAAATCAATATGAAACCTATTGGGAAATCACTCCCGAAGGTAGTGTTCTACTAGACTTGGCGCCATGAACACCAGTCAAATAATCAATGTATTTAATATTGATACCAACATGTCTCAGTACAAATCCTAGTGTCTACCCTCAGACTATCTTGGAAAAATTCAAAGCGTGAACAAGACCTTGATTATTGTTAATAGCAGTCCGTCGACTGTGCTGACGGGTCATTGGCTGTGCATCTTTCAAACAGAGAAGAATATCGAATTTTTCGATCCTCTTGGCCTACCCTATACATTCTACACGCCTCACATCAGCAACTATATTGAGAGCAGTAGGAAAACTATTATTCAAAATCGGAAGAGGGTACATGATCTAACGACTAAAAGCTGCGGCTTCCATGCACTACTATATTTTGTGTTCCGATGTCGTGGATATAATTACAAGCAGTTTCTCCACATTTATGGTGACAATCCACGTCTGAACGACTTTCTAGTGGAAAATATCCTCTCAGACCTATACAGTATTGATTTCAGTGCCCTAAGAGTAAAGTGCTTAAAAAATGTTTGTGAATTTGTTTATTAATAAAATGTATATATATACAACAATGTCTTTCAATCTTCGCTTTAGATTTCTACATCTTCGATGTATAGGCAACTGTCGTGAACCACTAATGCTGGTAAATCATTTGGATTCACTGTATATTGATCTTGATTGACTGCAAAGTCAGGGTCACATTTTCTACAGTACAATGTAACTTCACTCTTGTCATATCTCTTTTGTATAGTCAATGATACTATTTACATTCATATTATTAAATTCACGAGTTTCAATCTGTCTATTTGAAGCAATATCACAAACAATGTTTTCAAGTGGTGAATCACATTCTGTCACAGCCAAATAAAAATCACTTGGTTTATAGTCATAGTAGGCAGTGTCATCACAGCGATGACGTAGAAACCAAATTGTCTTGTTACCCCAACAGTTGAATCGTAGACCAGATTCCTCTTCCCAGAATAATTTAAATCCACGACGATACCAATCTCGTAGAAATAAACTAAAATCATGTTTAGGATTCTTTCCAATCATAGCGGGGTAAGTATTCTCCCACTGATCACATTTATCATTGTGACAATTGGAGCACAGATGCCCTCTAGGATGAGAGTTACACACCTCCTCAAGACATGAATCACATCATTTAATTTGTACTGCATAGCCTCTATGTAATTTACAAGGATTACATAATTTACACTTTTCACTATAGGCATCAATAATTGTACAAGTCTCACATTGATTCCAACTGCCAAGAGTGTACATGCACAATGGACATATATAGAACATTTTTCGGTTTCCGATGTCAACTCACTCACAGCTAAAACGAAACTGATCGTCCTCGCTCGATAAATTCAATGTGAGGGACATGGTGGGAGAGAGGAGTAGCTCTGTGACGTTACCTCTTTCGAATGATGGGGGAGCCATCTACATTGAATCCATTGGCAATGTTTTCAAAAGTATATCCACAATATGATTCTGCTTTGTACCAATTAATATATCAATAAATTGACTATAATCATTTGAATCGCATTTTAAAATCTTCATACAATAGTCCAATGGGGTGAAATCACTCCTCATTATATTGTCGATTGTCCATCGCCCAGAGAATATCCTATGTTGAAGTGATACCTCGGGAAAATCATCAACCAAAATCAAATTAATTTCAATGAGCATTGGATTTGATCTAATTCTCTCTTTCTCACATTTATTAATTTATCAGTCCTTTCACTCCTACTTATTACTATAGAATGATCCTGATTCGTTAGCCATAACCAGAAAATAAAGAGAACATTTTAGATTTAGAAACAATTTTATTGAATAATTACAAAAAAAACATCAATAATACAGAGCATGTACAATTAGCGATACTGTTTATTGTCTTCAATATGTTTCACCAATGCACTTAAAGCACATTGAAGTCTATTCACGTGTGCTATATCAACTTTAGCGGCGAAACATAATTGATCTTCCATTTTAAATTTGCTCAAGGATATCACATATCTTACATATACTGCATCCCATTCCAGACAAAGTCGTGATCCTTTCGTGATTTCCACCGCAATGTTTGGTGCTCTTGTACTATTATCATCAACTCCACTATCAACTTCTAATAGGGTAAACATTCCACACATCGCCATCTTCAACACAAATATATATCCAAATGAGTAAAGTCAAAACTGTTCTTCTCACTCCTTTGAATTCTATTCACAGACTAATAAAACTCTAACAAAAATCCCTTCCTTATATTCCCACCGCCGCTCATATGTAACCGAATCGCTGATTGGCTGAGAAGGAGGATGTATCCGACTCGCTGATTGGCTGAGAAGGAAACATGTGATCTAACTGTTTCCTATTCCAAGACACCTTGACATTCACCCCTAGCATGCACTTGTCCAAAAACAACAATAATAAATAAATCCCTCAGGCCTAAAGATTAAAGAAGCCTTAATGTTTCTTAATTCCCCACGCTCGTGAATCAACAATTTCCCCGCCGATTATGTAAATCAATTTCTCAGGACAGGCTAGCCAAACAACAATGAAGCCATGTTTGTTTCATAATTCTCCCCTTCGTGAATCAATAATTTCCCCTAGCGATTATGTAAATCACAGATTAAAGAAGCCATGTTTGTTTCTTAATTTCCCCTTCGTGAATCAACAATTTCCCCTTCGATTACGCAATCAATTTCTCGGAAATTCATTTCCCCTTCGATTACGCAATCAATTTCTCGGAAATTCACTTCCCCCTCGATTACGCAATCAATAACATTGTTCCCGTTAGAATTCACTGCGCATGTGCAACCTTCGTCCCCGAGTTATTACACATAGAAACAACAAATAAATCGATCGTGGAAAAAGAGGTCATTGACCCCATTACGTAATCATTCTCCCTAATGACTCTATGCCCATATTTGGAGCCCTGTCAGTATTCTATGCCCATATAAGGAGCCCTGTCACGATCAATCGGGTCACTTCTACTCTCCCCCCCCTGGATCCGTTACTGAGTGTAAACGTCCTTAAGTATCGTGTAGAAAATAGAAGACCAATTTACAAGGCTCTCAATAGTCTTTCACTGGCCATGAATTTAATAGTTTTTGGTACACAATTTTATTTCTCTCAGAAACTCAAGCAAGCTCAGTTTTCAGTGAAGCACATGTTTTTCATAATTCTGGAAATATAACGAGGCATCACGAGTAAAAAAAAAAAAAAGTAAGTATGACGGCACTAGACCCTTAAGGTCAAAACCGGCGGTGCTGATCTCCGTTTCATGGCCCTTCAGCCAGGAAGTGCAATGGGGGTGAGGGGCCAACCATCCTGTATCACGAGTCACTATGTTTAAACCGTTATTTAGATATATGTTTCATAAACTGCGAAGCAGTAATTTGTGTTCGTTTGAAGTTTCAACTTTGCTCTTTACTTCCATCAGAAAAACTTTATTTTTCAATTAATTTCTGGTCATCTTTTTTTTTTGAATCTACGTAAAAAACCTCCAAAAAGATGTCTAGCTTGTGCGAGTAAACAAAGGGAATCAACTTGTTTTTGTTGTTTAGAGAATCTAATATAGAACATAAGATATGGGCGGAGGGGGGGGGGGTCAAATTTTCATCTAATTTGATCAAATATTGTCGCAAAAAACTTTTACAGAGGTATAGCTTCTAAAAAAAGTAAGAAACAAAAAATCAAATATCTTGTAGGGAGACTGCAAGATCCTAAATTTTTTTGTTCCAGCCTTGGCTCAAAGTCCCTCAATACCCTGGGCTAGAATCACTTTAAAATAAAACAGCAAAAGGAGATACTTCATGTGTAAAATCAATTTAAGCTTCTTATGCGAGAATTAATCAAGTAGCCTACTATTGAAATTTTTGGAGAGTGTTGGACAACGTAAAATTGACTTTCCTTTCAAGCCTTCTATGATACTCTCTAGAATCTTTTTAAGGCCGTGAACTAGTGTCATATATGTGTCACCATAGCATAAATATTAAATGTAACATTTTTAATATTTATGCCCTGTGTTTCATTCAAAAAGGGCTAAACAAAAATGAAGGGCTATATCCTGGGGCGTCCCGAGACTCATTTCTTTGGGGGGTGATCTTCGTAAATTTTACCGAATCGCTACCTGATTTATGCCGAATTTTCTGCAGAAATCAAGAATTTTGCTTAATTTATGCCGAATTTTCTGCAGAAATCAAGAATTTTGCTTAATTTCGGGAAATTTTGCAAAATTTCTGCCTTAATTTTTGCCTTCGGCGAAAATTTTACCGAATGTCAAAAATATTCGAGGGGAGGCACGTCCCTCCCCGCCCCCCCCCCCTTGGGACGCCCCTGGCTATATCTTACTTTTTCATAGAATTATTACTATTCAGCTATTCAGATAATTACCATTTAGATAACTACTATTCAGATAATTATTATCAGTTAATTATGAAACTGAATGTGAAAGAAAATCAGTCTTTCTAATATTAAGTCTTAAAAGTTCTTAGCTGGAAAAGACATCTACCACAACCTAATATGTCTTGCAATATTGAGTACTTGATTTCGAATCAAATTGAAGTTCCCATAGGTCATAAAAATAAAGAAAACTATACTAGGGTATATCTTCATTTATTTTTGTTTAATGAGCAAAGTAAGGGCGTTCCAGGACGTTTTTTTTGGAGGGAAGGAGGTTTTTTTTTTATCGGTGGAGCTACAAGAAAAATTACAAAACGCAAAAAAAAATTATATGTATTTTGATGTATTTACGATTCGGACAAAATTTTGGGGACTTTCAAACCCGGTAACTCTCCCCTCCCTCTAAGAACGGGCTTGAAGCTAAGCCTAAAACTGTATTAAACAGCCTTATAAAACTAGAAAAGTTACAACAAAGTTTGCTATGTAGCAAAAATTTGGAGCTCACACGAATGTTAGTAGAGAGGGGTCAGGAGGTCGTGACAGAACCACGTGGTTTATGGTTTTCTCAGTGAGAATGAAAAACAGGAACTTTGTCACATGGAAAAACATGAATTTTCTCACATTTATGGTTGTTTTCATGGATGGTTATGTGTGTTGGTTGATTTATTTGATGTTTTTCTCGGATGTCAACATCAAATTATGGATGTTTTATGGTTTTCTCAGTTAGAATGAAAAAAAAGGAATTTTCTCACTTGGAAAAACATGAATTTTTTCACATTTATGGTTGTTTTCATGGATGGTTTTGTGTGTTGTTCGATTTATTTGATGTTTTTATCGGATGTCAACATCAAATTATGGATGTTTTATGGTTTTTGTCAGTGAGAATTTGAAAAACAGGAACTTTGTCACATATATGGATGTCAACAGCAATTCATGTCTGTTATATGGTTTTCTCAGTGAGAATGAAAAAACAGGAATTTTCTCACTTGGAAAAACAGGAACTTTCTCACTTGGAAAACCATAAACCACGTGGTCCTGTCACGAGTAGCACCTGTGAACTTGATTTACATAAGGTTCGCTGAGAGCGTACACTTACAACAACAACAACATCGACCTTGGAACACCTGTGCTGTCGACCTCAATTCACCTATCGTGAATCAATAATTCCCCTTAGAAACAACAAATTAATTTCCCCTTTCTTGACAGATCAATCAATCAATGACATCATCTGTCAGACTTTAAAAATTTTCGCCTAGAAACATTTCTCCAGGAATAGATCCAAATCATTAATGTCTTTGCCTCGGGAACAGTTCTACTGGTCGAACTCGAAAGGATATTAATAACCAAAGGCCACGGAAACAATTAGGCAAGAAACATCTTAGCGATGAATTGTTTTAGCGCGCGAAAAGGTTTCATATTAATTTGAAATGTGTTAGCGCAGAGATGCCAATAACTAAGGAACACGCTGAATTTGCGTTTAGGGATTATTTGGGCGAAACCGTTTTAGACAGGTTATGGAACTATTTCGGCGAAACAGATAGAGACATTTTAAAAGATGATTTTTGAAGAGATTTTGGAAGAGGTTTTGAGTGTGGTTGTTATAATACACAAGTTTCATTTGAACAGTGTTGTGAGGTCCTCTAACCCAACCCCAAAGGGTTCCAATCCTCCTACCCCAACCCCGAAGGAAGCCCCCGGTCCTCAAAAGCCCCCAAGCTCCCAAAGGCCCTCCACCGGTCCCCAAATGTCCCCCAGGCTCCCAACTGTCCCCCCGGACACTCAAAGGCCCCCCAAGCTCCCAAAGGGCCACCGGCGCCCCCCAAAGGCCCACCCAGACCCCAAAGACCATCCCCGGGCCCCCCCAAAGGCCCATCGAGCTCCCAAAGGACCAACGGGGTCCCAAAGGCCCTCCCCCGGCCCCCAACTGCCCCTCCGGCCCCCCAAAGGCCCACCCGGGGTCCTCAAAGGACCACCGTGCTCCCAAAGGACTACCGGGGTCCCAAAGGCCCTCCACCGGTCCCCAAATGTCCCCCAGGCCCCCAAAGGCCCTCCCTGTGCCCCAAAGGCCCACCCAGACCCCCAATGGCCAACCCCGGGCCCCCCAAAGGCCCATCGAGCTCTCAAAGGACCAACGGGGTCCCAAAGGCCCTCCACCGGTCCCCAAATGTCCCCCAGGCCCCCAAAGGCCCTCCCTGTGCCCAAAGGCCCTCCCTTTGCCCCAAAGGCCCTCCCCCGGCCCCCAAAGGTCCCCCGGACCAGAGAAGCGCCGCCGGGATAACACACACACACACACACACACACACACACACACACACACACACACACACACACACACACACACACACACACACACACACACACACACACACACACACACACACACACACACACACACACACACACACACACACACAGCGAGCGATTTCTGGCGAGTAAGGTTAGGTTAGGTTAGGCTAGATTAAGTACGCTTCACTTAGGATAGCTTAGGTTAGGTGAGAGACGGGCAAAAAGTTAGGTGTATGATTAGGTTAGGTTAGGTTAGATTAGGTTAGGTTAAGTTAGATTAGGCTAGGTTAGCCTACGTACGCGCGCGTACGTAGGCTAACATAGCCTAACCTAACTTAACCTAACTTAATCTAACCTAACCTAACCTAATCATACACCTAACTTTTGCCCGTCTCTCACCTAACCTAAGCTATCCTAAGTGAAGCGTACTTAATCTAGCCTAACCTAACCTAACCATACTCGCCATAAAAGGTTAGGTTAGCTTATCATGAGCGCTCATGATAAGTTAACCTAACCTAACTTAAACATGTAGAAATGTTTCTATTTATTTATTAATATTTATTTATACCTAACCTAAACTATTGTTTTGGAGGTTAGATGAACGAGTTTTAACGATTGTATTAAATAATAGAACGAGTCACTCATTTTCTAATTTAAAAATTTGATGGGTAAATCCATAAGACAAAGGAGCTAAAATTTAATTTAAAATTAGAATAAAACTTAAAATTTTTCATCTCTTTGAGAAAAAAACAGAACTGAAGTGGAACCTTTTTATTTTCTTAGAAAAATTAGAAGAGAACTTTGAATTTTTTATGTCTTTGAGGAATTAAGAACTGAAGTGGAAGCTTTTTTTATTTTCATTGGTAAAATTCAGAATTAAGCTAACTTTTTTATCTTCTTTAAGAAAATTCAGAAGAGAACTTGGACATTTTGCACTTCTTCGAGAAAACTCAGAATTAAAGTGATGCACCTTATCTTCATTTCAAAAATTCAAAATCAAAGTATAAATTTTTCTATTTTATATGAAAAAAATTTGGAAGAGAACTTTAGATTTGTCATCTCTTTGCGAAAAATCAGAAATGAATTTAAGAAAACTATAAATAAAGTGAAACTTTTTATCTTCACTGGAAAATAATCACAATCATAGTATAACTTTTCCTATCTTTTACAGAAAAATTTAGAACTGAACTTTAAATTTTTTATGTCTTTGAGAAATTATGAACTGAAGTGTAAGTTTTTTTCATTTTCATTGGTAAAATTCAGAATTAAGCTAACTTTTTTCGCTTCTTTAAGAAAATTCAGAAGGGAAGTTGAACATTTTGCACTTCTTCAAGAAAACTCAGAATTAAAGTTATGCACCTTATCTTCATGTCGAAGATTCAAAATCAATGTATAACTTTTTCTATCTTCTATGAAAAATTTGGAACAGAACTTTAAATTTTTCATCTCTTTGAGAAAAATCAGAACTGAATTTAAGAAAAAATTATAAATAAAGTGAAACTTTTGATCTTCATGGAAAATAATCACAATCATAGTATTACTTTTTCTATCTTTCATCTAAAAATTTAGAATAGAACTTTAAATTTCTTTATTTCATTGTGGAACTTAAAACTGAAGTGGAAGATTTTTATTTTCTCTGGAGAAATTAGAATTGAAGTGTGTTCTTTGGTAAAGTTTGTGTGTGTAAGTTTTGTGTGTGTGTGTGTGTGTAAGTTTTTGTGTGCATGTAAGTTTTTGTGTGCATGTAAGTTTTCGCGTTTATGTGTAAGTTTTTGTGTGTGTGTGTGTGTGTGTGTTTAAGTTTTTGTGTGTTTTTGTTTTGGCGTGTGTGTGTTTTTTTTATTGTGTGTGTGTGTTTGTTTTTGTGTGTGTGTGTGTGTGTGTGTGTATGTTTTTGTGCTTGTGTGTGTGATTTTTTTTTTTGTTTCATGTGTTAGTTTTTGTGTGCGTGTGTGTGTGTGTGTGTGTGTAAGTTTTTGTGTGTGTGTAAGTTTTGGTGTGTGTGTGTGAGTTTTCGTGTTTGTGTGTGTTTGTGTGTGAGTTTTTTGTGTGTTTGTTTGTTTAATATTTTGTGTGCATGTATGTTTTTGTGTGGTTGTAAGTTTTAGTGTGCATGTGTTAGTTTGTGTGTGTGTGTAAGTTTGTGTGTGTGTGTGTGTGTGTAAGTTTCGTAGTGTGTGTTTAAGTTTTGGTGTGTGTGTGTAATTTTTCATGTGCGTGTGTGTGTGTAAGTTTGTGTGTGTGTGTAAGTTTTTGTGCGTGTGTGTAAGTTTTTGTGTGTGTGTAAGTTTTTGTGTCGTCTAATGTGAATTTCAACCATTCAGGCTGGTGGACTAAGACCCCAATTCTGAGCTATTGAATTTCCACCGTTCAGGCTGGTGAACTAAGACCCCAATTCTGAGCTAGTGAATTTCCACCCTTCAGGCTGGTGGACTGGGACCCTAATACTGAGCTGGTGGACTAAGACCCTAATTTTCCAACTCTTGCATTTCATGACAGAAATTCAAAATGAACAAGCCTGAAATAGCAAACTAGTCATCCCAAACTATTGGTTTCAGACAACAAACACCAATGATGGACTAAGAATCCTAGCTCTGAAAAGTTCAAATATCAAACTACACATCCCAAATCGTAATTTTCTGACAACACACACCTATGAAAGGCTATGAAAACTAGCTAATAAAAGCCGGAAATAGAAAATTAACCATATAAAATCACAATTTTCATACATCAATCACATATGAACGTCTAATAAATCCAGCTCTGAAAAGTCAAAAAATAGCAACACACACATCCCAAATCATAGGTTTCAGACAACACATACCTATGAAAGACTAAGAAATCTAGCTTAGAAAAGCCCGAAATAGTAATTTACATATCCCAAATCCTAGGTTTCAGACAACACTCACCTAAGAACGGCTAAGAAACCTAGCTCAGAAAAGTCAAAAATAGCAAACTAGTCATCCCAAACTATAGGTTTCAGACAACAAACACCTATGAAAGGCTAAGAAATTCAGCTCAGAAAAGTCAAAAGTAGCAATCCACCCATCCCAAATCATAGGTTTCAGACAACACACACCTATGAACGACTAAGAAATCCCACTCAGAAAAGCCCGAAATAGTAATTTACATATCCCCAATCATAGGTTTCAGACATCATTCACCTATGAAAGACTAAGAAACCTTAGCTCAGAAAAGCCTGAAATAGCGAAACTACTCATCCCAAACTAGAAGTTTCAGACAACAAACGCCTATGACGGACTAAGAATCATAGCTCTGAAAAGTTCAAATAGCAAACTACACATCCCAAATCATAAGTTTCAGACAACACACACCTATGAACGTCTAAGAAATCTAGCTCAGAAAAGACAAAAATAGAAAACCACTCATCCCAATCATAAGTTTCAGTCAACAAACACCTATGAAAGGCTAATAAATCCAGCTCAGAAAAGTCAAAAATAGCAAACTACGTATCCCAAATCATAGGTTTCAGTCAACACACACCAACGAAAGACTAAGAAACCTAGCTCAGAAAAGTCATAAATAGCAAACTACTCATCCCAAATCATAGGTTTCAGACAACATTCACCTACGAAATACTAGAAAACCTTAGCTCAGAAAAGCCTGAAATAGCAAACTACACATCCCAAATCATAATGTTCTGACAACACATACCTATGAAAGGCTAAGAAACCTAGCTCAGAAAAGTCGAAAATAGCAAACTACACATCCCAAATCATAGGTTTCAGACATCACACACCTATGAAAGACTAAGAAATCCAACTCAGAAAAGCCCGAAATAGTTATTTACATATCCAATATCATAAGTTTCAGACAGCATTCACCTACGAAATACTAAGAAACTTTAGCTCAGAAAAGTCTGAAATAGCCAACTACTCATCCCAAACTCGAAGTTTCAGACAACAAACACCTATGAGTGACTAAGAATCCTAGCTATGAAAAGTCCAAAAAAGCAAACTATACCTCCCAAATCATAATTTTCTGAAAGGACACTTCTATAAAAGGCTAAGAAATCTAGCTCAGAAAAGTCAAAAATAGCAAATTAACCATCCCAAATCATAGTTTTCATTCAACACACACCTACGAATGGCTAAGAAATCCTGCTCAGAAAAGTCAAAAAATAGCAACCCACACATCCCAAATCATAGGTTTCAGACACCACACACCTACGAAAGACTAAGAAATCCGGTTATGAAAAGTCAGAAAAGGAAATTACATAGCCCAAATCATAGGTTTCAGACATCACGCGCCTATGAAAGACTAAAAAATCTAACTCAGAAAAGCCCGAAATAGTAATTTACATATCCCAAATCATAAGTTTCAGACAGCATTCACCTACGAAATACTAAGAAACCTTAGCTCAGAAAAGTCTGAAATAGCCAACTACTCATCCCAAACTCGAAGTTTCAGACAACAAACGCCTTTGAATGACTAAGAATCCTAGCTCTGAACAGTTCAAATAGCAAACTAAACCTCCCAAATCATAATTGTCTGAAAGGACACACCTATGAAAGGCTAAGAGATCTAGCTCAGAAAAGTCAAAAATAGCAAATTAACCACCCCAAATCATAGGTTTCAGTCAACACACACCTACGAATGGCTAAGAAATCCTGCTCAGAAAAGTCAAAAAATAGCAACCCACACATCCCAAATCATAGGTTTCAGACACCACACACCTACGAAAGACTAATAAATCCGGTTATGAAAAGTCAGAAATAGAAAATTATATATCACAAATCAGAGGTTTCAGACAACACTCACCTATGTGTGTGTGTGTGTGTGTGTGTGTGTGTGTGTGTGTGTTTATGTGTGTGTGTTTGTGTTTGTGTATGTGTTTGTATGTGTTTGTGTTTTTGTTTGTGTGTTTGTGTTTATTTGTTTATGTGTGTGTGTGTGTATTTGTGTGTGTGTATGTGTTTGTGTGTGTTTGTTTATGTGTGTGTGTATTTTTGTGTGTATCTGTTTATGCAATTATGTGAGTAAGAGAGAGATTGAGTGAGTGTGTGATTTATAGAGAGTGTGTTTGTTTCTGTGTGTTTGTTTGTTTTTTTTTGTTTTTGTTATTGGGTGTTTGTGTGTGTGTGTTTGTGTGTTTGCGTTTGGTTTTGTGTGTGTTTGTGTGGGTGTATGTGTGTGTGTGTGTGTGTGTGTTATCCCGGCGGCGCGTCTCTGGTCCGGGGGACCTTTGGGGGCCGGGGGAGGGCCTTAGGGGCACAAGGAGGGCCTTTGGGCACAGGGAGGGCCTTTGGGGGCCTGGGGGACATTTGGGGACCGGGGAGGGCCTTTGGGACCCCGTTGGTCCTTTGGGAGCTCGATGGGCCTTCGGGGGCCCGGGGATGGCCATTGAGGGTCTGGGTGGGCCTTTGGGGCACAGGGAGGGCCTTTGGGTGCCTGGGGGACATTTGGGAACCGGTGGAGGGCCTTTGGGACCCCGTTGGTCCTTTGGGATCCCGGGGGACCTTTGAGGACCAGGGGAGGGCCTTTGGGGGTCCGGAGGGGCAGTTGGGGGCCGGTGGAGGGCCTTCGGGACCCCGTTGGTCCTTTGGGAGCTCGATGGGCCTTTGGGGGGGCCCGGGGATGGTCTTTGGGGTCTGGGTGGGCCTTTGGGGGCGCCGGTGGCCCTTTGGGAGCTTGGGGGCCTTTGAGGGTCCGGGGGGACAGTTGGGGGCCTGGGGGACATTTGGGGACCGGTGGAGGGCCTTTGGGAGCTTGGGGGGCTTTTGAGGACCGGGGGCATCCTTCGGGGTTGGGGTAGGAGGATCGGAACACTTTGGGGTTGGGTTAGAGGACCTCACAACACTGTTCAAATGAAACTTGTCTATTATAACGACCACACTCAAAACCTCTTCCAAAATCTCTTCAAAAATCATCTTTTAAAATGTCTCTATCTGTTTCGCCGAAATAGTTCCATAACCTGTCTAAAACGGTTTCGCCCAAATAATCCCTAAACGTAAATTCAGCGTGTTCCTTTGTTATTGGCATCTCTGCGCTAACGCATTTCAAATTAATATGAAACTTTTTCGCGCGCTAAAACAATTCATCGCTAAGATGTTTCTTGCCTAATTGTTTCCATGGCCTTTGGTTATTAATATCCTTGCGAGTTCGACCAGTAGAACTGTTCCCGAGGCAAAGACATTAATGATTTGGATCTATTCCTGGAGAAATGTTTCTAGGCGAAAATTTTTAAAGTCTGACAGATGATGTCATTGATTGATTGATCTGTCAAGAAAGGGGAAATTACTTTGTTGTTTCTAAGGGGAATTATTGATTCACGATAGGTGAATTGAGGTCGACAGCACAGGTGTTCCAAGGTTGATGTTGTTGTTGTTGTAAGTGCACGCTCTCAGCGAACTTTATGTAAATCAAGTTCACAGGTGCTACTCGTGACAGGACCACGTGGTTTATGGTTTTTCAAGTGAGAAAGTTCCTGTTTTTCCAAGTGAGAAAATTCCTGTTTTTTCATTCTCACTGAGAAAACCATATAACAGACATGAATTGCTGTTGACATCCATATATGTGACAAAGTTCCTGTTTTTCAAATTCTCACTGACAAAAACCATAAAACATCCATAATTTGATGTTGACATCCGAGAAAAACATCAAATAAATCGAACAACACACATATCCATCCATGAAAACAACCATAAATGTGACAAAATTCATGTTTTTCCTAGTGAGAAAATTCCTGTTTTTTCATTCTCACTGAGAAAACCATAAAACATCCATAATTTGATGTTGACATCCGAGAAAAACATCAAATAAATCTACCAACACACATATCCATCCATGAAAACAACCATAAATGTGACAAAATTCATGTTTTTCCATGTGACAAAGTTCCTGTTTTTCATTCTCACTGAGAAAACCATAAACCACGTGGTTCTGTCACGACCTCCTGACCCCTCTCTACTAATGTTTGAGCAAAAACAATACTCTTGTGTAATTCTCGGACTTAACTGATGTTAATACCCAAAGTTCCATAGAGATTAGTCTACAAAGAAACATGGCTGAGAGCAGAGCTTTTCTTAGGGGGGGGAGGCAACCAGGTTAGCTGACCCTGGCACCGCAGCTTGGGGGACCACCAACCCTAGAAACGGCTCTGGCTGGGTGATTTCCTTAATTTCAGAATATGTCGCACAAAATAAGTTTTTAGCTTGTTTTTCCATTATTCGGCTTTCGACACTTTAGTTTACCTTTTTTGGGACTAATTCCTAAGATATGTTATTATTCTCATACTTTGGAGAAAAAAAAATTGAGTTTTTCAACTTAGTTCAGTTTGCTACTAAACCCTTCTTCGTTAACGAAGATCTGTTTAATTAATACGTAAACATTGTTAGTCGCAAAATCCAAAATTCACTGCAAAATACAATTTTAGAACTGGTTAACCATTTATATTGTTTCTAAGGTCGAAATTTAACTCCATAGGGACTAATTCATGACAAGCGTTTTTCCTTCATTCATGCCCTTGTTTTGTCAGCGAACGCATACATTGTAAATATTTTAGTATTTATAAATCTTCTGTTTTTATTCTAATACTATATCAACAGAGTCAAGTAAATACTTCTGATGGAAATTCACATTTTTAGGTTTCATTCGATCTATTTAATTCTAACTTTTAGGACAAGAAATACTGCAGATGAGAGTCCTCAAGAAAGAAAAGGGCGTATTTATGTCTAATAATCTCACTGCTTGAAAAAGTCTTTCTTCCATTAATTTGATTCGAGGCTTAAAGGTCATCGATCGTGAATAGATTCAATGTAATTAATACTTTTCTAGTGTTTATAATAGTTAAACAGATCTGGATAATTCTCTTGAAGATACTTGGAAAATCATGTGGAGGAGATAAGGTCTTTGAAGGAATATTTTTATATTTCCAGTAAACAAGTACAAACCCTTAAAAAGGAACAGATTAGGTTACGGCCTGTCACAACGGCCATACCTAGTTTTCTCGGGGGGTACAAAGGAATGTTTGGGGGAGGTGGGTTTTCACAAAAACTTTAAAAAATGCATCAAGAAGTTGTTTATATTCATTTTTGTTTCGTTTTACGATTCAGAAAAAAATTGTCGGGGGGGGGGGTCAAACCCCTTTCCCCCCACCCATCCCAGGATACGGCATTGCCTATCACTGTTCTTATCATTAAAAAAAAAAAAAAACTTTCATTATTATACTAGCAGCAGAACCTTTTGAACGACAAGCATAAAAATACTAATTAAAACAGTAGCACATAAGTAAGAATCAAAAACCTTCTGCTTTGATAATAGAAATACATGTTTCAGTTACCCCTTGTATAACTTGGTACGTTGAGCTAAAAATTGCAGACTGTTTTTGCATCAAACGCTGCTGACACTGGTACAGATAAGAGTATCAACAAAGTGGTTAAGGGGGGACGCCAGTCCAAAGCCATTTTGGCCGATTCGAGCCCTTTTCCTGGTCGGCAAAAAGGCTCAAAGACAAAGGTATCAGATTTCACACAGACTTGAGTAAACAAACTCGAAGAGGGCGACTTCCAGGGGTTCCTTACGCTTTCAATATTAGTTACATTTTATGATAGATACTTTCACGGAGTGTAATAGGTTGATATGACACTTATTATATATCCTACTTATTCGCACAATTTGTCGAATGTCCAACTCTCAAGCTAACGCTTTCAAATTATACACACCAAATAAATCATATCAAGAGCTAAAGCTTCACTAAATCAAAGTCCAACTGACCGCTTTTGAACAAAAGGAAGCGTTAACCCTCTCAGCATAATTTATGCGCCCACATCCGTTTGATTCCAAGTATTTTAGGCTCTTTGTCGGGTGATAAGCAATTTAAAACGTTGGTATGTAAAGTATTCGAAGGGACTGCAGTCAGCAAGTGTTTTTTTAATAAAAAAAATGCTGCAAACGCTTCAATAGAATATTTTTCGCTGCATTTTTAAGTACCAATTATGACAATATTGACTGCAGCGATCTTGCAGGCAAACCCAAAATAGGTTTTTGAGTTTTTTTGGGATTTCAGGAAAAATAGGTGTCGGCTTTAGCATTTTGCTAAATCAAAATGTTTACCTGATTCTATTCTATTAGAAAAGACTGAGACCGCCTAACTACCTCAACCGTTAGTGTCAGTCAAACTCAAAACGCTTACTATGGGAGAGATAGGAAGGTCGCTTCAAGTATGGTCGCCCCTTAATGCTGAAGTTTCGAGGTTAGCTAAGGAAACCAAGTTCGCGTGTTCATTTCCTTGCCATGGGCGGTAAGGCAGGGTACGGTAACCGCTCAATACAGAAATCAAGCAGTGCGTGGTAGCGAACTGGAATTAAAGAGCGATCCGTGTCTGTTGTAGCTGGAACTCTAGAAGATAGAATTTAGTTGAAAAAAAATGTGCACATCAAAACAACTTCCTTTTCAATATATCCAAAGTGATATCCAAACGGGTAAAGATGTGAAATTTGATTATATCCGTCAAAGGTCATTAGCCTGAGGGAATTTGCTTAATTTTAAGAAAAGTAGGAAACATTCCCGAAGCGGCGAGTGAGCTTAATAAAAAATACACCACCAAGTTCAGCACATCAGATACCTCTCAAAAACGGTTTCTCAATATTCTACCTACAAAAATGAGAAAGATATTGTTTTTTCCCGAGCTGGATGATTACGGATATGTTTTTCCCCTGGGATGATCATATCGTAAAAATTGACGGTGAGCATCGAGAAAAGGCTCATTCAAACGAAAATAGAAATTTTAAGTGCCCTTTTTAAGTAATTAATTAGAAAAAAACTTTTTCAAAAAAAAGTAAAAGTTTTTCAAAAAAAAGTAAGGAACTCCATTAAACAAAAAATGAGTAAAAATAAAATCAAATAATCTACTAAGCGTGAAACTACCACAAATCAGCATCGATAAATAAATGAAACCCAAAACGAACAGAAATTACAATAAATAACCGAGTCAAACTCAAAATGAGCAGAAATTAACTTAAGTTGTGCGCGAAACCCCTATGCCTTAACAAGCTCATAACATAATTTTCTCTTTACTGAAAAAACATAAACGTTTTTACTTTTATAGCATTAATATATCCAACAATTTTTATATTTTGGCTACTAAATTTAAATGTACTTATATTAAACCTACAAATCACATTCATTTGTATTTTTTCAGTAAAGTGCAAACAACCCTTGCACTGAGGGCTCTGAGGGGGTTATCATCTAAAACGACTAATTTCCAGAACGTTCAACTATGCTGAATAATATAGATTTCTCAAAGTTTTGGTTGGATGTGTTTTGGAAAATGGCGGGAGTGAGAGGGGTATTCGTCGCTACCCAATCACTTTCAACTATTAAAAAAGGCACTAGACCTTTCAATTTCCAATTGAATGAGCCCTTTTGAAGTTTCTACGACAACGCTTTCAATAAAAATTTTATATGCCAGCAGGGCATAACTTACGGCCCTTGCACTGAGGGCTCTGAGGGGGTTATCATCCTAAAAGACCTAATTTCCAGAACTTTCAACAACGTTGAACAAAATGGATACCTCAAAACTTTGATTGGATGTGTTTGGGAAAATGGTGAACGTGAGGTGCGTTAGTCGCTATCCAATCACTTTCAACTATTAAAAAAGGCACTAGTCCTTTCAATTTCCAATTGAATGAGCCCTTTTGAAGTTTCTACGACAACATTTTCAATAAAAACTTTATGTGCCCCAGGGCATACTTACAACCCTTGCCCTGAGGCCTGTGGGGGGAGGGGTTGTCATCCTAAAGACATAATTTCCTAAACCTTCAACTACGTTGAATAAAATGGCAATCTAAAATTTTGATTGGATGTGTTTGGGGAAATGGTGGGCAAGAGAGGGGGGTTAGTTGCCCTCAAATCACTTTCGACTATATAAAAGGGTACTAGCCCTTTGAATTTCAAATCGAATGAGCCTTTTTTCAAGTTTCTGTGACAAAGATTTCAATAAAAACCTTATATGCCAACAGGGCATAACTTATAATCCTTGTCCTGAGGGTTGTGGGGGAGTGTCCTCCTCAAAAACACATTTTCTATTTGGAAATCCACTACGCTGAACAAAATGGATATCTCAAAATTTTTATTGGATGTGTTTGGGGGAATGATGGGCGCAGGGGGGGGGGCTAGTTCCCTCCAATCACTTTTGACTATTAAAAAGGGCACTAGCCCTTTGAATTTCCAATCAAATGAGGCTTTTTTGAAGTTTCTACGACAGCGCCTTTTATAAAAACCTTATATGCCCCCAGGGTATAACTTAAAACCCTTGACCTGAGGGTTGTGGGGGAGTGTCCTCCTCAAAAACATATTTTCTATCTGAAAATTAACTACGCTGAACAAAATGGCTATCTCAAAATTTTGATTGGATGTGTTTGGGGGAATGATGGGCGTGGGGGCGGGCGGCTAGTTGCCCTCCAATCGCTTTTGACTATTAAAAAGGGCACTAGCACTTCCAATTTCCAATCGAATGAGTCTGTTTTGAAGTTTCTACGACAACGCCTTCTATAAAAACCTTATATTACCCCAGGGCATAACTTAAAACCCTTGCCCTGAGGGTTGTTGGGGAATGTCCTCCTAAAAAACATATTTTATATCTGGAAATCAACTACGCTGAACAAAATGGCTATCTCAAAATTTTGATGGGATGTGTTTGGGGGAATGATGGGCGGGGGGGGGGAGGGCTAGTTGCCCTCCAATCACTTTCGACTATTAAAAAGGGCACTAAAACTTTCGATTTCCAATCGACTAGAAGAAGAAGAAGGATTTATTGAAAAAAAAAATATATCAACAAAAAATTATTGCTGCCTCCCCTAAAAAGCAAAGCTTGTCCGTGGGGGAGGTAGAGAAAACAAAGTCCTTAAAACAAAGAACACTTGGTCACCAACACCACTAATACCATCACACTAAACAAAAAATACAAAATAATATCATATATCATACTTCCTCTGGGAACATCATATCAACATAACCCCCACAATAAATAAATCAATTAATCAGTCAAAACTCATATTCAGCAAAAAGCAGTTCCTTAATGATTTTTCTAAAAAATATTGGGGTCACCAATAGTCTTAATATCACTATTCAAACTATTCCATTTCCGCGTACCTCTATAAAAAACAGAAAAACATGAACGGGAAGATATACCTTTAGGTACACAGAAGTTCACGCTACCCCTTGTATCATGAGAATGAACAGTAGACCTAATGGACAATAAATCACCAAAACAACGAGGCTGAACATCCTGCTGCAGTCCAAAAATAAAGCAAAATACATACAATTCGCGAAGGCCTGCAGCTGGCAAAATTTTTTAAGTTGGGTAAATTTCTCAAACAGACATACGTGGAGATATACCGGCTAAAATTCTTACTGCCTTATTTTGTAGAACTCTTATTGGTTTTAGGGCAGAAGAAAAAGTAGAGAGCCAAATGCTCGAACAATAAAGTATATACAGGCGTATTAAAGAAAAATAAAGATGGCGAAGGACAGACTTGGGAAAACAATGTTGGAGTTTCTTCATTATACCGAGATTTCTTACCAGAATTTTGCTAGTTAAAGTTACATGTTCCTTAAAAGATAGAGTTTCATCTATTAGAATCCCAAGGTATTTAAAAGACGCAGTCCGTTTTATAACGCAATTGGGCATATCTAATTCCTTGATCCATGGGTGAAAGTTTGGTGATTGCGAGAAAATAATAAAGTTAGACTTAGCCATGTTGATCCTTAGTTTATTTACCCTCAGCCATGTTGTAATTCTATTAACTGATTCCTTCATGGAAATCTGCAGCAGCTCCGCTGTCTTAGCTGTGCTAATGGCTGTTGTGTCATCAGCAGAAAGTGAAACTGTTTCATTAGTCGGGTTTACCTTTAGTTCATTTATTCTATAGCAAAAATTATTTAGACAATTTGGTAAATCATTAATAAATATCAAGAATAATATAGGACCGAGAACTGATCCTTGCGGAATACCTATTTCAATGCGCTTTTTTTTCGGAAGAAGAATCATTTAGTTGGACATACTGATAACGATTACTTAAAAAACTTCTTAAAAAATTTAATGATTTACCCAACCCAAATTGTGTCTCTACCAGTAACTTATGATCCTCCAAAAAACTCATTATTCTAATACTAAAACACTTCTCTAAAACACAGTCTTAAGTAGAAGTTCATGATTCACAGTGTCGAAAGCTTTCATCAGATCTAAAAATATAGTACCTATTTTGAAACCTTTGTATAATACATCATTAATAATAGTTGTCAAATAAATCATCGCCTGTTCCGTTGTCCTTTTTCTACGGAACCCAAATTGTGTCTCTACCAGTAACTTATGATCCTCCAAAAACTCATTATTCTAATACTAAAACACTTCTCTAAAACACGGGAAATAATGCGTAAAACAGATATCGGTCCATAGTTTCCTGGGTCATTTTGAATACCACCCTTATGAATTGGGGTTATACGGGCAACTTTAAAACAGTCTTTCTTTGACGAAAACACTCATTAATTAACCCACATAAAACTTCAGCTATAATAGGAAAAATACATTTAAGTGTTTTTAAAGTAATATGATCGCTACCAGATGAATTACTACGCAACCCATAAATAATTTTTTTAATTTCATCAACTGTTGGAAGTCTAAGGTGAAGAGACACATCAATGGGGTCCCTCAGTAAGGACTCGGACGTTGGATCACCCCTATCAGGTACAACTGACGTAGCTAAATTCAGACCAATATTCGAAAAATAACTCTGAAATTCATTGCATATGTCCTTTTCAGAATTCAAAGTCTTTCCCATTACACTAACTAATTCATCAGGTACATTATTTATTTTTAATCCAATCACTTCTTTTATTAGTCCCCAGGTTTTCTTAGGGCATCCTTCGACCTCCTTAAACTTTTTCTCAAAATATTTCTTTTTTTCATTTCCTAAAATTGTGTTCAACCTACTTCTATAAATTTTATATAATTGCTTATTTTCTTGTGTCGGGTTAATTATTTGAGCTCTAAACAATTTATCTCTTACATTTATTTGCTTTAAAATCACTGGACTAATCCAAGGTTTTTTATTTGAGTGCTTTCTATTAAACGGTTTCAATATGACTACTTGACTTATCAAACTCTGCAACTTTTCATAAAATAAAACAAACTTTGAATTTGCGTCCTGAACTTCGCCTAGAACATCGTACCAATCCACCTTTTCTATATCATTTTTAAGTTTTACCATCGCACTTTTACTGATCACTGGAATCCTTGATTTTTCGCCTTTAACCACCTTCGTGACAGTTCTAAAGCTAGCTGAAACTCCAAAGTGGTCAGATACATCGTTAATAAGGACCCTGGGAAGACTCAAGGGTACATTAGAAAGGATGTTGTCCAGAAGCTTAGCTGATGTTCCCGTAATTCTTGTAGGGATATTTTTACAAGGATAAACCCATTGCATAAACTTCTATTAATAAATTCAGTGCTAGCAGATGACTGATCTATAAGGTTAATATTAAAATCCCCCATAGTAAGACATGGCATAGAGTTAATCGAAAGTTTCATTAGTTGTTCTTTAAATAGTTTCATAAAGTGTCGGAGCAGTCTTTGTGGAGGTCTATATACTACAAAAATACACAAATTCAAATTCTCTCTAGTTATATGTAAAACAAAACACTCACAAACTTTCTCTCTATATATTGTAAGATCTTTTCTTATTGAAACCTTATAATCAGCCTGAATGTAAGCTGCTAGGCCTCCATGTTGGTAATACTCGCGATTCCTTACATATAAATTATAACCAGGGATAAGTAGTAATTGCGAGTTATTATCATTTAACCACGTTTCAGTTAAAGCGATCACCTGAAAGACATTAGTATATATTAATTCCGATAAAAAATTATGCGCAGAATTCAATCCCTGACAATTCAAATAAAAAATGTTAAGGCCAAAATGGCCCCTATCACAATACAAGGGTAGTGCCCCTTCTTTAAAAATATACCTTGATGGTTCATTTGTGAAAATCTCAGTGGCATTAATATCTAAATTTCTATTTATCCTTT
Source organism: Artemia sp. Qi Xiang Cuo (assembly GCF_049724085.1). Classification (NCBI taxonomy): domain Eukaryota; kingdom Metazoa; phylum Arthropoda; class Branchiopoda; order Anostraca; family Artemiidae; genus Artemia; species Artemia sp. Qi Xiang Cuo. The sequence continues at coordinate 36,429,047 of NC_142812.1, forward strand.
CATTAAACTGGCTGGAAAAATCAACCCTTCGACTTTCAAGTTGCAGGACATTGCTGTTAGTAGTATGCGTCGTCTGGATTCTAGGAGACGTATAGCAATTTCTACGTTATTCTATAGAAGCTCTACACCTTTTCAAAGAGATTCAGAGCTCCCTCACATGGCATATGGAATTCTA